>NC_133777.1:71199375-71277420 GCF_003597395.2 Chelonoidis abingdonii | reverse complement strand
GAGAGCAGGGGAAAGGGGAGGGGGGCTTAGTGGGGGTGGGACAGGGCAAATGTGTGGGGAGCAGCCCACACCAGCCAGCAGAAGAAGCCAAAGGGAGCCAGTCTCCCCCTGCTCTCAGCACTGTGCCCCTGGCAGCCAAGAGGAGGAAAGGCAGGGAAAAGCCCTGCTGGCTGTGGAAGATTCTGCAGGGCTGGTCCACGGGGCTGCCCAGAGCAGGATGCGCAGCAGCCCTGACTCTTCTGCCTCCCACCTCTGCAGTCCAGGTAGAAATAGCAAGGCCTGGGACTGAGCTGGGGTGGGAGCAGCATCTTCCTTACACTGGAGCCAGTAAGACACTTCCCAGGTTGGGCAGCAGCTCCAAATAGCTCCAACCCAGAGCAGGAGCTGGTCTCACCGCAGCAGCTAGGAGGAGAAGACGCTGGAGGAGTCTGGTCTGGTCACTTCAGGGGAGGAGGAAGTACCTCTTGCGTTTTTCCAGGGGAGGGGAAGCTGTGTTCCCTGTCCCCTGTGCACAGAGATGAGAGCACACACCATGGATCTGGTTAGAGTGGGATCCTCAGGCAGCTGGGGTTGGGTTGCAGGACCCTGTTCGACCAAGGGTCTAAGGGAATTAGCACTGATGAAGCTTGTGCTGTGGTGCACAGCCTTGTCTGGGACTCCTGGGAACATGCCTTCTGCAGACACCACTCATTTGTCCCTTTAAACGAATCCGAATGCTAGTGTGCAATTCCCTCACCCACCATTAGTGAGTCAGGAGACCTAGGGGTCTGCAGGTATGTGGAAAAAGTGGCCCAATTTGGGCCCAACTGGAGTTTTCCTTTGGGACATCAAGATTAAACAGTTCCCTTCATGTTGTGGCCTCCCTCTCTGTGGCTTCGCTCTGAAGGGGTGATGGACCACAAAGTAAGAATGGTCCTCTGCCCACACTAGGACTAATACCTCCAGCAATAGTAGCCACATGGCTGCCCCTGGCACAGGAACAGCAGACCATCATGGGACAAATATGGCAAACTGGAGCCCCTTTACAGTGACACTCCAGAGCATTGCCAGCTCAGACGCTCTTAGTTCCTAACTGAAGGAGATTTATCCACCTTACGTGTAACCAGTCTGGCTTCATCAATCAGAACTGTCCCTTGGCAAGCAACCCTTGATGTGGTCCAGATATAGACCATGTAGCCGTGTGTTCAGATCCTTGGCAGAGCCCTTTTGTG
Organism: Chelonoidis abingdonii; assembly: GCF_003597395.2. NCBI lineage: Eukaryota > Metazoa > Chordata > Testudines > Testudinidae > Chelonoidis > Chelonoidis abingdonii. Next base: position 71,276,209 of record NC_133777.1, on the reverse strand, counting down.
TCACCTAGGACTAGCGTGGGAGAGGTGAGTGGTGGAGGGACTCCCTTTCCCATTTCTTACCCTTCTCTCCCTGTCTTTCTTTTTCAGACTATGCCCGGGATTACCAGTGGCTTGGACTCAGTGACAGGGCTATCGAACACGACTTCCGCTGGTCCGATGGAAACTCCCTCGTGAGTTTTGTGGAGGGGTAGGGGTGGAATTTCTTCATTGAGAGTCATTTCAGGAAAGAACCACCTGCTTCCAGGCAAGCTTTGACTTTTTGTGCCGTGTCAGGACATGAAGCTGCTATCTGGGGACAGAACCTTAGAGCCATTGGAGTGAGCAGCTGGGACAAGTGCTGAAAGGAGTCAGCCATAAGCTATTTTGGGGTCAGGAGGGACCATCATTTTGTTCTGTGTTTGTATAGTGTCTAATACAAGGGGTTCCTAGGTGCTACCACAATACAAATAATAACGATACATGATTTCCATTGATGAGAGAGACAGACCCAGGAGGAAGAGAGAGAACCAGTCAGAAAAACAGACACAAGGGAGAGTGAATGAACAAAAGCAGAAGGAAAAGAGCCAAAGGGGAGAGAGAGGAAGCGAAGGGAAAGCTGAAGAGAACAAAGGAAGTGTCTCCGTAACTTAGAGGAAGGGCTTCTTGTCTCTTCACAGCAATACGAGAACTGGCGGCCGAACCAGCCCGACAACTTCTTTGCCGCAGAAGAGGATTGTGTGGTGATGATCTGGCATGAGCAAGGCGAGTGGAATGATGTCCCATGCAACTATCACCTCCCTTTCACGTGCAAGAAAGGAACAGGTGAGTCCTGGTGCTCCTCGTTTCTGGGTTGGGGTGTATGTTGAGGGTTAGGCTACGGCTCTTAAACCTATAGCACAAGAGAAGCCAAACTTTGCCCTACCAAGGGTCCCTCTGGCAACATGCTAGGGTGCTAATGGTTGTACATTATGTGGATCAAATAGGGCATTTTGCAGATCCCTTCCTCCTTAATATGCAATGGCAGCCTGCAAGATGACTAGGCCCAGAAGGCAATGTGGCTTCTGCTTCGATAAAGATGGAGCGTTGCAGGCTGAGATACGTATCCTACACGGAGTTCACCAAGGCAACTGCAAGACTCAGTGGTCCACATTTTAATCACTCCTTGACTCTAATAGGAATAAACACTGGCTGTAAACCTGGGAAACTTCACTCATTCCTTGTGAACCTTAACTTTTGCATGTGTAATCTCTGTGTAAGAGATTAGTACAGGAAATGAAGACAAATCCTATGTGGATTTGAAACGGCAAAGGGGATTTATGGAGGCAGAATTAGAATTTGGCCAGGACCCCAGTACGAACACACCTCGAGTCTTGGGAAAAAGTGCCCTAAAATCTTTAATAAACACTCATGGTCCAGACCTTGGCTTTATGTGTCATCCCAAGGATGGTACTTCCAGCAGCACCACACCCACTGGCATTGTGCTGGGCCCTAGAGACCATCCCCCCTACTGAGACACCCACCCATCTCTTCAGCACAGTGCTGTCTAGAGCTGCCTGCAGCATAGTACTCCCTAGCACTGCAGTGGGGGGAGGTCAGTGCTGACTCAGAGCACCCACTGCTGGGTCACGCTCACTGCTCTTTGCCACACCTGGGTCCTCCTTGGAGGTCTCCTATCCAAGCACTGATCCCACCCAGCCCTGGATCAAGTTGAAGAGGTGGTGTGACTGCCAAGGGAGTGGATTAACAGGAAGCTTATGGAGAATGGGAAGTGCCCTTCCATAACTCACAATCTTCTATGAAATAACCCCCAAATATTCCCCCTTCCAGGCTCCAGGGGGATGTACCACTCCCATTTCCCCTATCAGCCCCCACATCCCCCATTTGGACCCAATTTGTGCCCCTCTTCCAAGCCAGCCAGTCAAGTCCAATTTCCCCCAAGCCATCCACTCCCATCCACCGGGACCCCTAATGGCACAGAAACAACAAAAGCCTTCCTGACAGCAGCTTTCTTGTGCCTGACACTCATTGTGGTCCTGCCTCTCTAGAGGGGAGGGACGGAACCCTTTGGAACGTTGTTGCTAAGTTTCCCAGCCAGCAGCAGAATTTCAATATCCTCCGTGACTAAATTTCCAAGCCAGTGGTAACCGCAGCAGAATCTCAAAAGCAGTTTGGGTTGTTATTAACTGCCTTTTATTTAGTGCCTCCATCTATAGCCCCCCAAATAAAGGAAACGATCCCTGCTTTGTTTGCTGCTTCCGTAGCCCCCAAGTCTGGCTGACGGACATGGCACTACAGCAAGTCAGGCCCGGGTGATGGCAGGCACTTAGCAACACTGGTATCAAGTGCTGGCATGTCATAGATGCCAAACAAAGCTCCAGTGCAGAATCCCCTTCCCTGTCTGGATCCAAGGCATCCGCAGGGAGATGGCCATGCTGTTTGCACTGCAGACAGGTGTGCTTGGCCCTCACTACAGTAACTCAGACGGGCTGATACTTTATCTGTGTTTCAGAGGTAACGTACATTCAGAGTCACAGCTACTCAGGCTCAGCACAGAACAGCTCATTCTTTACCCCGTGCAACGCAGAAGCAGTGAGCAACACACTAGCCATTCAGCCAATTCCTGGTGGGTTGGGAAATGATCCCTGTATATGCAGCTGCCCCTTTCCACCACAAAAGCAGCTGCATTTCAGTGGTAGGTGACGCAGTCCTTGTCTGTACAGCCTGTAAAGCACTTTGGGATCCTTTGGGACAAACTGCACAAGGGAAACATAGTCTATTGGTTATTATTCTAGGGAATGCATGTGAATGTGGCCAGCTCCCCTTGAGCAGCATGGTTAGACCCAAGTTGCTTGGTTTGTGGCACACATTGAGCTGCCAGTTCCTCATTGTCTGGCTTGTCTTTGTCAGTTGCCTGCGGGGACCCTCCTGTGGTAGAGAACGCCAGGACCTTTGGAAGGAAGAAGGACCGTTATGAAATAAACTCCATGGTGCGGTACCAGTGCAACCAGGGCTACATACAACGCCATGTGCCCACAATTCGGTGCCAGCCCAATGGCCACTGGGAGGAACCACGGATAGCCTGCATAGATCGTACGTATTGTTCCTTATTCTATTCTATGCACCATGGCCCCTGCAGGCCTCTGAGACTCCAGCCTGGCACTCAGCTCAGGGCCAAGCTCTAGGAGTTCATAGGCTGATGCCTGGAAACAATCCACGCGATACAGTGCAGGGGAAGGACTTGAATTCAAGAGTACAGCCCCCACAGGGGACTAGAGAGCTGTAGAGGTAACCCAACCAGGCAGAGCAGTGACTTTGCCTGACACAGACCTCAGCCTCCCTCCCTGTTCCAAGTGTAGGCCTGATGGCTTCCGGAGGGAGCTGCCTCCATTTCTTTTTAGCTGGAGCAACTTGAGGGACATGGAGCAGGTGGGTGAGATGGGTGAGAGCCAAAGTACAGGAGGAAGGGAGATAATTATGGCTCCCAGACAGGGATGTCCTTCATCTACTACCTCATCCACAGAAGAAACCGGTTTGCTGCCATTCAGGCCAGTAGGAAGGGATGCTTTCCCTCCCTGTGCCAGAGAGTCAGGTTGTTCTTTGTCTCAGGTAAAGCTCCTGTGTTATTAGGATTATTGGATCTGACATCTCCCAAGTGGTTCTGGACCATGGGGACCAGCTGGAGACACAACCTTGACTCTTCTGAGTCAGTGCAGCTGCCAATAGCTGAAAAACTTCTGCCCAGTCAAAACACCCCACTCCCTGATGCGCTGGCTCCTTCGAGCCCAGAGCTCCTCACAGTTGTTGAGGAAAATGGGGGACAGCTCATGGGGAGGGCAGGAGAAGCAGCTAAAATGGATCTACCTGGGCTCCCAGGGAGGGAGAAATTTGCACTTTGGGCTGGGGAAGAAGCTTAAATGGTTTATTTTGGCAATATCTGCAACTGAGCTACAGGCACTGAGCGAAGGAGTGAGGAATGGGTGATGGTGGGGGCTCCCCTTAAAGAGCACCCTGAGAGCTCCCTGAGACTCAGCTTTAGGCTGTCTACCCAGCCCTTGTTCTGTGCATCCCTCTCCTCCAGTGAGGCTCTGAACAGAAGCAAGACACAAAAAAAATCAAGGAAGGGTTAACCCAAGAGCCAAGCAACCATGGGTTAAACTGGAATTATCCCCCTTTTACAGATGGGAAGACTGAGGCACAGACAGGGGAAGGGAGTTGCCCAGTGCCACAAAGTGCAGCAGTGCTATAGCTGTGGACAGACCCCAGGGCTCCTGCCTCCCTAAGCAAAATATTTGGGTGCATTATGGGTGCTTGGGAGGGGCGGGCTCCTTCCTTGCTGGACCATTGGTCTGAGCTGATCTGGCTGCCTCTGTGCGTCTCTGCCCACAAGGAGAGGGAAGAAATACAGAGCATGTCGGATGGACAGCAGCGGTGTTGTCTCTGAACAGGATGCTTTTGAACAGGCTCCCAGGAGGCACCTGACTCTCTTTAAATTCAGTGTTTGCGGGGGGACAGGGGCCGTCACAAAGTGCACTGAAAACGCCCCACTGATTCACCAGGTCCCAGAGTGCCAGAGGCGAGAGAAGGCCTGATTGTCTGGTGGCGAGCAGGCTGGCGCCGTGGCCTGCGCTGCCCGGATGGCCAGAGGCAAAGCTTGCACAGCAGCCCCTGCAGTGTTTTTCCAGGGAACGCCAGGCCTGGGGTGAGCCAGCTAAGGACAAGCAAGGGCTCTGTAACGTTCTCCCAGTAACAAGGTGCCTTTTCTTCTCCTCCTCCTCCCACAGCCTCCATCTACAAACGCAGACTACACAAGAGGAGCCCAAGGAATCGGTCGAGAACCAATGGCAGAGCCGCACAGACACCCACCCATTAGAGAGGGAAGCGAGAGATTTTACGGAAATTATATTAGCAGAGGCAGTTTCTTCTTCTTGACGATGTTGTTGCTTTTTGTCATATAAGGAAAAAAATATATTAAAGAAAAAACCCCACCTTTGTGTATATATATAAAAAACAAACCAACCTCAGCGCACCAAAGCAAAGGGAATTAGATTCCAGCATTTTGACTAGCCGTCCGGTTCCAAATACCTTTGTGCCTTTGGGGAAGGGGTGGGAGAGTTGCAGAGGGCAGGGGGGTTAAGTTAAATAATAAAGAAGATTATTTTTTCCTGATTTTATCCACGAACAATGTAATTATTTCTGTTATTTAATGGCTGGGGCAGACGCCACCCTTGTTTTTATTTTAAGAATCCTTCCGCTGCTGCAGTACAGCGGGGGTAGGGGAGACAGTCGATAGATGGGAAGTGTTGCTGAATGTATGAGAAGGCCATGTAAGGTGGGGGAATGGAAGGGAGAGAGTGAGATGGAGGGACGAGGGGGGAGGGAGAGAAGGAAGCTAAAAATCTGGGCCCAGATGCCTCTTGGATTTCGGTCCCTCCACTCTCTCCCACCGCTGGTTCCTGGACGCTGAGTCTCCCCATCCCCAGGCCGCAAGGCGAAGCAGCTCCCATCCTGTGATGGCGCGCTCTTTCCGGGGGACCGTGCAGGGCACCAGGGTTCCCTGCACCTATTTATATTTTTGAAACATGATGATGATGATGCTAATGATGAGAAATGATAATAAAGAGAGAAAAATTGGAATAGTCTTTTTTTGGGGTGGGAGGGGTAATTTAAATGGCTTAGCCAAAGTCTCCAGGATGCTGGTAGGAGTCTGTGTGTGCATGTCTTGAATTGCACTTTTGTTCATGACGAGGGGCAGGGAGACCCAGTCTGGGAGGGGAGCTTTGGGGTTTTGTTCTTGTAAAAAGCAAAAAAAAAAAAAAAATTTTATTATAAGTCTTGTGCCTAAAATGAGAACCTGACACACGGCAGTGCCTGCTGCTGTCAGCGCTATTGTGAAACCTGGACAATAAAACTGGTTGTATTTTATTCTTCCTGTTACCTGGTGGACTGCGTGTAGGCAGCTGTGTGGTTGTGTGCCACTGCACGTTTGTGCGTGTGCTTTTGAAATGTCTGCGGTGTGAGTCGAGCAGCCCCGCTGTGCCCTACCCACACAGGCTGGGAGTCAACTGCAGCCCCCAGCTTCAGAGCCTGGCTCTTTACCTCACACTGTAGAGGCTGGTGCTTTTAGCTCTAAAGTCCCCCTGGTTCAGTACCCCGATGTTGGCCATGATGGCATCCATCACATGGACACCCAGGTGTCTTGTCTGTGTGAACACTCTGTGTGCATGTGGATGCATGTTATCCGTGGGGAGCAGTGTGCACACACAGTTGGGTGGGCGGGGGTCTCCTCCCCAGGTCAATGTGTATATAAGTGGAAGCAACAAATATGCCTTAAAAACTCGAGCGAAAGGTGCCTTCCTGAACAGACCAGGCAGTGTACTTCTAAGGGGGAATGCAAATGGGCTTCCCATGAGCCTTTGAGCCCAAACTGACTGTGATTGATTTCCTGCTGTTGCTGCTTCTCCAAACCTCTCTGGAAGCCCGTGGTCTCCCATGGGCAGGAGAGTTTATAACGCTTAGGGCAGCGAGGTCTAGGATGCAGCACAGCAGGAAAAGGGTTTCTCCCTTTCAGAAGCCCTCTCATGAATGTCCCATCCCAGCTTTGGACACGCATCTGTTGCTGTAACTCGTTATAGCCGTGGGGTCTCTTGCTTGGAAAGGGAGTTCAGTCCAGGGGAAAGGTGCTCCATGGACTGGTGTGGAGAGTGGGGCCTCTCGTTATCCAGCCAACAGGCAATGGCAAATCACACTAGTCCTCCAGACACGTGCTGCTCCTTGCACTGGGGGAGCTCTTGGAGATACGAACTCCTCTCTCTGTTAGAGAACTGTGTGGGGATCAGCTTTCTTGTTAGGGGCAGCAGCAGAGATCTCGGTATTCCCTGTCTTCATCCAGACTCACCACAGCAGGTAGGAATCTGGGGGGGGAAACCTACATCCTCAGAGCACAGCAGCTGCAGCAGATGAGTTAAAGAGGCACCACCCCAGCTCCATGGCATAGCCAGTCACAGCTATCGCTTCCCTCTCCCCAACACACCACATTCTGTCTCTAGTGGAGGTCACTCCTTCCCACATGCCATTCCATAGACCCCACTTTTCCTCCCATATATAATCAGCCAGGCTCTCTTCTTCCCTCTCTTCCCATTCATGATCCTGCAGGGCCCCTCCCTCCACTCACTTGGATTACCCATGGGGTACATACCTAATGCCCCTGCTACCACAGAAAATTAACAGCAGCAGAGTATTCAATGAACCTTTAGCTTCTTTTACTACAGGAAGGAGACACATGCCCAGTCAGCTCTCTGCCAGCCACCAGCACAACATCAGTAGGCCATTGTTTGAGAGCTCCCCAACTGCAGTGTCTGAGACCTGCCCAGCCAGACCAATTTCCTATCAAAGCGTTTCTCAAACTGGGGTCGCTGCTTATGTAGTGAAAGCCCCTGGCGGGCCGGGCTGGTTTGTTTACCTGCTGCATCCGCAGGTTCAGCAGATTGCAGCTGCCAGTGGCCACAGTTCACCGCTGCAGGCCAACGGGGGCTGCTGGAACCAGAGGCCAGTAAGTGCCTCAGTCCATGCCACTCCCAGCAGCTCCCAGTGGCCTGGCGCAGCAAACTGCAGCCAGGTGCTTTCCCTACACAAGCAGCAACCCCGGTTTGAGAAACATTGTCCTGTCATGAAGAAGTTCCCCCATTAACCTTTAAAGAAGATTCGGCAGCCTATCCAGCTCAACAACACTCAGTATTTCCTACCTGGCCTGGGCAATTCATTAGCCCTAATTAGAGAAACAACTGACGAGACTGCAACTACTGAGAAGCCCAGTTCCTAGGCCTGTGCTGCTGATCTCATATCCGGAGTGCCAGCACCTTTGAGAGCTCACAGCTGAGACAAACTCTGACACATTTCAGCAGGAGACAGAGGAGACTGAGAGGATTGCTTGGGTAAGTCCAGGGAGCTGCCACCCATAATAGAAATGGTATTTTAAGGGCATGAGAAAGCACCTAATTAACCAATATAGGGAGGCACCAACACTGTCTTGGGTAATTTGTCTGGAAAATCTCCTGGTTGTTTAAAAATTCCAAACCATCAGGGGAAAGGGGACACTGATCTGCTGCCAGGAGAGTTATGGGCCACTGCAGTTAGGAGATGAGCAGGCTTCCAGCTTCCCCCCTTCATCCCCTGGGAACACCCTTCAGTCCTGCCCTCACAGCTACTTCATATACAACTGCTGATGTGCCTCCACCTGGACCTGCAGCCTTCCACCCTGCTCTTCCGCTCCTGCCTTCCCTTCCCCACAACCTGCCAAGGCACCTTAATTCTGCCTTCCCCTAGCTCCAGTCCTGCTACCCCCACCTCAGTTCTGCCCTAACCCCCAGCCTGCCCTCCGGGCCTGCTGTGCCATATGGCTTTGTTCATACACAGCTCTGCTGATGCCCTTCGGTTCTTATCTCCAACACCTCCTGCTCTTCCAAGTCCTGGGTGCCCCACTTTGAGCCTAGTACCCCGAGTACATTCCCTTTCTAAAATCCTTCACAGAGTGGTGCCCCCAGAGCTGCTGCCGGGAAGAACACAGCAGAATTTGTCCTACTACCCAGGATACAGTTGCACACCTCTGGGGCTTTCTCCAATGCTTTATTTGAAGAGGTCCAGGGGAATACATCATTTCACAACAAAACGCACGAAGACCGAGCCCCTGGGATTCAAGTGGTGCCTGGGAGAGAGGCCCATGGAGAACAAGGCAGGCAAACCGGAGAGTTCCACCTCGTACACACATAGTAGCACCTTTCAGTGCCCTTGGAAACCGCCAACCTCAGACTGGAGTCTCAGAGAGTCGAAACACATCCAGATCCTCTGGGTTGGCTCTAGGGTTTTTGCTGCCCCAAGCAAAAAAAAAAAAAAATCCTCTGAGAGCGCAACTGCCAAAACAAAAAAAACCCACCCAGAATGCACCCCCGGAATTGTGCCACCCCATGCTTGGTTTTCTGGTGCCTAGAGCCAGTCCTGCAGATCTGGCAAGGAGGGGAAGGGAGAGAAAGAAGGGACTGGAGGGGGGTGGGCGGGGGAGAGAGGGAGTCACCTGAGACACACGAGGCCTAAGCTGTGTTAGCTCTGGGCCTCTATGCTTAGAATGATGCCTAATATCTCTGACCTTCTGCGCTTCACTGGGAGAGGAAGGGGAAGGACTTTGATGAGCTGTGAGTACTTGTGTGTGGTTGATCATTCGCTCACATTAACTGGGGGATAGGGGAGAGTGACCCGCCTTACTCTAAATTCCGGCTTGCAGTTGATTTGATGCCTTCCATGCTGGCTGGGATGGGACTGGCTGGGATGGGATGGCAGAGCAGTCTGTGCATTAGAAACAGCTGTTTTCCTTTGGAGCTGGTGAAACTGGAGCACGGCCAGGGGGCATCTGCCTTTGCCATCAACCAGTCGCGCGCTCTGTGCTTCTCCAATGCCTGGATGCATCACTGCTAGGAAATGACTGTCTAGCCCAAGTGGATGAGCGTGAGCCTGTCACTTCTTATCTAGATGACCAAGGGATGGAGCCACCTGGTACCAGACACCAAGCTCCCCAACCTGAGATACCATCTCAGTCTCTCTTTACTCTCTGGGTAGAAGGAGATCTGGTGCCCCATTCCCAGCCAGGAGAGAGACGCAGAGGTGGCAATTGGCTGATTAGCGATACGCCAGGGCCCAGCCACTTGCAGAAGTTTCCCTTTAGTGAAAAAAATGTAAAATTTTTTTAAAAAATTGAAATTAAAAAATATCCCAACACCCGGAAACCTGATCCTTTAAATCCAGGCAGCACCAGGCAGGGAAGTGTCCACTGGCAAAGAGGGAGCCCCTCCCCGTTTCTTAGTTCAGCTTGTAGCAATAAACCCCAAACTTGCCCTTGTCGGGAAAGCCGAAACTCCGGACCCCTGGCTCTGGTGGGCCGCAGTTGGGCCGGGGGAAGGCAATGGGGTAGCGGATGCTGCCATCAGCCAGCCAGCCAGCATCGCAGCGATCCAGGCTGAAGAACTTCCACGCCGCATACAGCTGCCCCACCTTGGCAATTTCAGCCCCGTCATCCTGGCAGGCCTGCTTGGCCTCTTCCAACGTCAGCTTCTCCGGGTGAACCAGATAGTAAACTTTCCCTGGGGGGGAGAGGCAGAGGGACACTGAGCATGGCCAGCCCTTCACAAAAACCCCTCATGTGTAGGAGGTGCTAGGAATGGGGGTTCATCCCATCTCTGCCTGGATTCAACTTAGGTTAGGGAGTTCAGAAACAACAGGCCATGATCTCCCTGCCTCCCCTGCCATAAGACTGGGGAAGGGGCCAAAGGGATTTTGTACCATCTAAACCAACAGTGGGCAAACTATGGCCTGGGGGCTGTATCTGGCCCTTCAGACATTTTAATTTGGCCCTTGAGCTTCTGCCAGGGAGCAGGGTCTGGGGCTTCAGCTCCGCACTGCTCCCGGAAGCAGCATCATGTCCCCACTCTGGCTCCTGTGCGTAGGGCTAACCAGGGGGCTCTGCATGATGCCCTTGCCCCAAGCACCGCCCCCGTAGCTCCCATTGGCCTGGAACCACAGCCAATGGGAGCTACAGGGGTGGCACCTGCGGATGGGGCAGCATGCAGAGCTGCCTGGCTGTCCCTCCATGTAGGAGACAGAGGGGGGACATGCCACTGCTTCTGGGAGCTGCTTGAGGTAAGTGCTACCCGGAGCCTACACCCCTGACCCCCTCCTGTGCCCCATGCCCCTGCCCCAGCCCCGATCCCCCATGTGGAGGGTGCCATGTTATCCATTTGAATGACACAGCTTTGCCAGTCTCTTTTGCCTTGCATCCCAAACCGATTTGTAACCTAAATGGAACAATCGCTTGACTCAGTGACCTCTACTGTGGGGCACATATGCAGCATGCAGCAATGCTACCTACCATTTCAGTCTGGGCAATGGAGGAGAATCCCAGATCTAACTGAAGGTGCTCTGGGAATTTATGGAGGTGGATGGAATTACCCAGGTTAGAATTTGGCTGGATCAAACATCCCAACTCTTAGAGAAGTTCTACTGGGTCTTTACAGGCCCTCAGTTTTACATTTCAGAGGAGAGGTGTCCCTTCCAACAGGCAGCACCCCCTGCCACCACAGTGTGATCTGAGAACAGAGCGCCCCCCTTCTGGTCACCCTCCCTTCTCTGCAGCATCAAGCCAGGCTCCTGCCTGACTATGAGCCCTGCAGATGCCAGACTCACCTTTCAGAGCAGAGGAGAAGCAGAAAACGTCAAAGTAGTGCAGGTTCTTGTGGCGCTCGCCGTAGCTTCGAATGCCAGGGGCCAGCCTCTTGCCGCCACAGGGCTCCCGGGGCAGGGAGATTGGGTACTGCACTGTCCCATCCAGCAGCCAGCCGGCATTGCACCAGTCCAGCCCCTCCTCCCAGGACTTGAAGAGCTGCTCGAAGGATGCGATCACAGCGTCCTGCTCCTCACAAGCTTTCTTGGCTTCATGGAAGTTGAGTCGATAGCGGCCGTGATGAGGCTGGTATGGGAAAACCACCCCTGGAGGGAAAGAGAACGGGATTGGCTGAGTCACAGAGCCACTCTGAAGGGTGGCCCCCTCGGGCTATGCCCGCAACCTGACCCACGCCCCTGAGGTGCACGGTACAGATCTCCACTGACATACCCAGGATGAGGCTCCCAGCCAGCAAAGGGTGTCACAGCAGCACCCTGCCCCCTCCCAGGCTCATGCCTCCAAACTCACTGGAGCGAGGCCTAGGCACAGACGAACCCCAAACTGTGCTGGGGTTCAGAGACGCCCCAGAAGGGTCTCCAAAGCCCCTTGTGAGAACGGCCTCTCTCTGGGGTTTCACTCATGGGGTTGTCCAGGAAAGAAAGGCCCCGGAGTGCCTCAAAGTTCAGCCCCAGGATCTCATCTGAGTTCAGCGCAGCCCCTGTCTTATTGGAATCAGGGGGCAGAAGGGACAATGACACATGTCAATGGTGACACCTGGTGGCCAGAATGAGGCATGATCACTGCATGCTCAGAGTTAATTGGGAGAGCTTTGAAGGCTGGTGTGAGTAGCCAGCAAACTTGCGCCTTGCTCAAAGCCTCTGTCCTCCAAATGGCCGGAAAGCAGCTTGGTACAAGTCCCTCTGCTGCAGAGCAAGTGGGTGGCACTGCATCAGGAACAGGGCTGGCTCCAGGCACCAGCCCAGCAAGCAGCTGCTTGGGGCAGCCAATGGAGAGGGGTGGCATGTCTGGCTCTTGGCGGCAATTCGGCAGCAGGTCCCTCAGTCCGTCTCGGAGCAAAGGACCAGACGCCAAAGTGCTGCTGAAGACTGAAACGGCAGCAGTAGTGCCGCCGATCACAATCACGGCTTTTTTTTTTTTCTGCTGCTTGGGGCGGCAAACTTGCTAGAGGATTCTCTGCAACTTCAGGTCTTCAAACCACAATTTGAGGACTTCAGTAGCTCAGACATAGGTTAGGGGTTTGTTACAGGAGTGGGTGGGTGAGATTCTGTGGCCTGCATTGTGCAGGAGGTCAAACTAGATGATCATAATGGTCCTTTCTGACCTTAAAGTCTATGAGTCTATAACCCTAGAGCTGGCCCTGGTCAGGAACACAACAAGGTGGCAGGAAATGTGACATTTCCCACCGTTCTGGGTGGGTGTGAGTCTGGGACCATGATGTGGAGCTGGGCTCTGAACCTATGGAGAAGGAGAACATCTTAGGGGATGACTTTCCATCTGGATCACAGAGCCACAGACGGGACGTTTCACCCCCTTCTTAGTCTCTTTCTCCAGCATCAGTTCCCTGTGCATTGCGCTCTGCACTGCACAGATTGAGCAGTGAGAAATTAGGCCAGGGAGCGGGGGAGAGAGACACATGTGTTCTGTGGTCTGATGCCCCCTCCTCCCACCTGTGAGAGCTACCACCTTAAATAAAACCACTACAGCAGTGTTTCTCAAACTGGGGTCACCGCTTGTGTAGAGAGAGCCCCTAGCGGGCCGGGCCGGTTTGTTTACCATCCCATCCGCAGGTTCGGCCGATGGTGGCTCCCACTGGCCACAGTTCGCTGCCCCAGGCCAATGGGAGCTGCTGGAAGCGGTGGCCAGTACATCTCTCGGCCTGCGCCACTTCCAGCAGCTCCCATTGGCCAAGAACAGTGAACTGCGGCCAGTGGGAGCTGCAATTGGCCGGACCTGTGGACAGGGCCGGTAAACAAACTGGCCCAGCCTGCCAGGGGCTTTCCCTAAACAATAGGCCCCCAGTCCTGCAGCAACACAACTGGATGTCACGCCACGCCCCCGGGGTTGGAGGTCACTGTTAGCAGGACTTGACCACGGAGCCTTTGGGTCTTTAAACAGCCACCTCTTCTACTGGGGGTCAAACACCCAGCTCTGTTAGCACAAAGCCAGCAGCAGACTCCTATACTCAGCCTCCACTAGGGGGAGCCACACTGAGTGGCTGTAGGTTACAGGTGCACTTCATAATGCGCCCGTCGGCTGCACTGGATGGCAGATGAGCCACAGACGTCTAGTGCGGTGTTATTTGCATGCTGCAGCAGTACTGCACCTAAGGGCCCCAGTCAAAGCTCAGAGCCCCACTGTGCTCAGTGCTGTACAAACAAGGAGTAAGAAGACTTCCCTTCTTTCTCCCTGCCCCAAGAAGCTCCTGCAAGTTTAACCTGCCAGAACGCAAGTGCAAGGTGATGGCACGTGGCTATAACACTGAAGGGATGCCGATCTGTGTGGGCAGGGCCATAGGATTTGGTGGCAATTTTTATGAGGGAGGGGTTCCTTCCTTCACTCTCACTCATCCAGTGGGAGAGCATCTCTGGGGGAGCTTCTTCCTGAACTGCTGTGTCATGGCACACGCATAACCCCAGTGTCAGCTGGGTATGAGAGTGCCCCAGCAAGGGGCAGCCGCAGAAGGACCCAGAACCTATGCTGATCCCACTCAGGAGCCTCAAAGGGGACAGCTTCTTGGGTGCCTGTTACTGTCCCCAGGGGCTGTAACCCCATGTGTAACCTCTGTGTGCGGGGGAGTTGCCCCATCTGTTCCCCTGCCCCCTCTCCCCCACTGGACATTGGCCCACTCACCTCGCAGCTCCAGCTCCACAATGCCACTCTCGTCCTCCAGCCCGTCGATCACCTCACAGCGGTACTTGCCGTAGTCCTGCAGGCGCAGGTCGCTGATCACCAGGGACGCCTCCTGCTCGCCCCGCTGGCGCAGGTGCACGCGGCCCCGGAACTCGCCGAAGCTGCGGTGCTTCAGCCCGATGGCCACCAGCACGTCCCGCTCCTTGGTGTTGTCCTCCCGCAGCTTGGACCACTTGATGCGGATCTTGCGTGGCATCTCCAGCTTGGGCTCGTAGTGGTAGTGGCAGGGCAGCGTGATGTTGGCGCCACGGTAGGTGAAGATGGCGTCTTCCGGGGTTTCCACCACCAGCTTCACACCATTGAAATGAACTGGTGAGGGAGAGGGGCAAAAAGGAGAATGAGCACTGCCAGGGGACCCCATCCCTCCAGCTCAGGACTCTTCTGCAGCCCACGGGGGAGTGGATTCCCCGCGTATGCTACAAGGAGGGGGCTGCCTACCCCACAGGCATCCCCACTAAATGGTTCTAAGGCAGTTACTGTCCAGCAGGGCAACCAAGCACCCAGCAGTGGCTGCAGGGCACCTGCGAAGAACTAGACGTGTATAGGGAGGGGAGGAGGGAGCAATCTGCCCTGCTCTGAGCACAGTAACTCCTGCAACTGACACATCATTGATTGACACCAATCTGGCCCCATGAGTCCCACCTCCTGCACCCTTGTTCCCACCCCCCTTGTACTCTGCCCCTTCCCTCACACTATGTACCCCCTCCTCCTGCACTCGCTCACCACCATCCCCGCCATTTATCATCACTTCCTCCCTCGGCGCGCACCCTCCCAGCGCGTGTAGGAGAGGGGTGGAGAGAAAGGGAGGCAGGTGGCATCAGGTGCTGCTGAGGTTAGAGGGAATCCAGTGCCCAGCAGAGAGCAACTTCTCTATGGTGCAGCAGCTATCTGAATCCAGTACCCACCAGCTGCACAAGCATGCGAACCTGAGAACTGACAGCCAGGATCCCCTGGGAGGGAGAAGAGTTGTTCAGGGGGTAGAACTGAGAGCCCTGAATGGGATATTTGGCCTGCATCTCAGGAAGCCCTTTCGGACATCAAACCCCCATTAGGCTGAGCCATCATCTCCCCAGGGAAGTGGTGCAAGTCACTGGGGCCGCTCACAACTGGAGAAGACGAATCTCCAGGGAATAGGTTACAGGGCCCAATCCGACCTCAGCTCTATGGGCAAGAGGGTGGACCCAACCGGATGGGAGCTCCTCAGCTGCTCCACCTCCTCTGTCTCTAATTCTGTGACTGCACAAGACAAAGGGACCTGGCAGGAATGAGACGGAGGAATGGGGCAGAGGTCCCCATCAGACCAGATTCAAATCAGTTCCATTCTACTCCCGCAGGGATCTTCCAACTGGAGCGAGAGCCAAGAGGATGCAGTCCTGGCATCCTGGCAGGGCAGAGGAGGGCAAAAGGAGATTTCCAGGTAAGGTGGCAGGGGAAACTCCCCTACATTCCACCTGGAGGAGGGGAGCTTTATGGTAGGGGGATGATACCAGCTGGCTGCGGGGAGCAACAGCCCCAACATGCCTGGTTTGAGCCTGGCAACAGTCATCCTCTCCTGAATTGCCTACCTGAAGCCAGGAAGCAAAGACCCTCCACTCAAACCCACATTCTCTGCCCTGCAACTGCCCCGGCCTCCTTCTCAACAGCTCTCACCCCGATCTACACCTATTGGCAACTCTCCGATCTTCCACGCCCATGTGCCTGCTGCCTCAGGAACTAGGGAAGGGCAGTGGGTGCGCGATGCCTGCCCAGCCTGCCACAGGATTCCCCACCCATAAACACGAGCAGTAGCCTCCCTGGATCATGCACTCCTAGTGGCTGGTACTAAGGGCCAGCCCCTCCCCCACACGCACCTTCACCGTTCCCATTGCCGTTGCCCTTGTCATTCATGACATGGTCGTAGTAGAAGCCGTTGTAGAAGGGGAGCCCGCAGCAGCTTCTGCCCAGCTGCAGCAGCATCACGACCAGAGATAGCAGCAGCATTGCTCCCGGGAGGCGGACAAACACCTGCCTGTCCAAGAGAATGAGGAGGCTGTGTCAATGCACAGTGGGGTGTCTCCCCATCAGCCCAGCTCCTGCACTGTGGTTTTGCACAAGCGAGTTGCTCTGTGTGCCGTTCTCGTGTGATCGCCTGTGCATAGCACGGGTTAGAATTAACATGTGCACAAGTCAGTTTGCACTCACCTCTGGGCCTGGCACACGTATGTTTTGTCGCTAGCACACACACACCGTACAGGCAGCTGCCTGCACATGCACTCTTAGAAAATACTCCTCTATTGTTTAAAGTATATCCTGCTGAGAGAGGCTAGGCCTCGTATAGCAGAGCTATTTCACAGCCAGAGCTCCGAGTGCCATCTCGCACAGTGCCTGCATAAAACCGAACGCCCTAGGCCTGCCCCTTCCCCGAGGCCCCGCTACTGCTCACTACATTCCCATTCCCTCAGTGGCTCACTCTTCCCCACCCTCACTCACTTTCACAGGGCAGGGGCAGGGGGCTGGGGTGTGGGAGGGTGTGGGCTCTGGGTGGGGCCACAAATGATGGGTTCAGGGTGCAGGAGGACTCTAGTACCTGTCTGGAGAATAGCCACCAAAGCAGCATTGCAAGCTCCTTATTTCCTCTCCTGTCTCGATGCCAACAGTCCCCTGCTCACCACTCACTGAGCTTTCCAGGGAAAGCACGTGAGGGCAGGATGAGACAACAGGTGTTTCCGAGAGTCCATGGACATTCTCGCCCTCTGGGCAGCTTCTCTTGTCAGTGACCAAGTTTGCAAGGCCTTACGCTACTCTTGGTGGCATTTCTCTGCGCAGAATGTGATAACTTTTGAGTGCTGCATACGGACCCCAGGGCTTGTGGGGGAGAATGGGGGACCCTAGTATGGGGGGCACACAGAGCCCAGGGCATGGGGCGGGGGAGGAATGAGAGGACACCCAGGGCCCATGGCATGGGGCAGGGGGATGGGAGACAGTGGTATGGGGGAGGGGGAACATGGGGGAAGAATTGAGAACTCTGGCATGGGGGAGGGGAGGATTGGGAGCACACGGAATCCCTGGCATGTAGGAGGGAAGGGGTGCAGAGGGAAGGGGCCGAGACTGTCTTCTTCTTGGTCTGTGTTTGTACAGCACTTTGCACAATGGGTCCACGACGGGGAATCCTAAACGCTATAGTAATGCACACAATAATGGGGGGGCTCACAGAGCCCTGGCACAGTGGGGAGAAGGAGGATGCTGGTATGGTGAAAAGGGGCAAACAGCATTCCTAGCATGAGGGTGTGGAGGGTCTCATGGTGTCTCTGGAATAGAAGGGGATGAAAGGGTGGCAAAGAGGGGACTTGTGGGGGGAATGGTGGAATCCAAAGAGTCCTGGTGTCTGCGACCCCCTAGCTGAAAATCTGAGGGAAGAAACTGGAGTTAGTGCTGGGCAAAACTCTTTGGCTGAAACGATTTTCCATGGAAAACAGCAGATTCAGCGACACTGAATTTTGCATTTTGAAAATTTGTGTCAAATCTGTGTCAGAAACACGCAAATGTTCTGAAAAAGTGGAAACGTTTCAATTTTTCAGATCAAAATGATTTTTTTGTTTTGAAACTTCCTTCGGTGTCATTTAAAACCTGTCACAGCCCCTTTAATATGGTCGGAACTGGACCTCCCATGTCAGCTGTCCCAGAACCATTGTTTTCATTCTCGTTTTTGGAATTGCCAAGGACCCTCCCAAAATTCATTCCTTGCCCTCCTCTCCGGGGAGTGTCCTTCGCTCTCTCGGTACTTTAACACCACTGGACAGAACCCTGCAGAGCACCCTCTCAGCAGCAAACCTGCCCCGGAGCTGTGCTTGGCAGGGGACTCTCCCACTCTGACATCTGGGACTAAGCCATGTTATCACTAGGACAAGAGCTGGCTGGGTTTGTCATGTTCAGCAGGTGGCTCTTTAACATACGGCAAGTGGGAGACATTAGAGCTGAACTAGGGAAAAGAACAATTGTTTTGCAAACCCCAGATCTCTTTAGTGGAAGCTCCTCAGACCCTCTAGCACTATGGGCAGACACTTCTTAGGGTTTCATAGGCCATAGAGAACCAAATCGAGTGGATCCAGCTCAATACCGACTAGGTGCAACTCCCAGAGATGTATAGATTCTCAGACCAGCAGGGATCACTGCAATCATGTAGTCTGCCTGCCTGCATACCACAGGCCATAGCACTTTCCCCAAATAATTCCTGGTTTGAACTAGAGCGTATCTTCCAGAAATGTTTGGCTGGCTGCAAGCTCCTTTAGAGCCAGCAGATGGCGCCCTGTACTCATCCGCTCTCCAGTCTGCCGCTAGAATGGGTCCCTGGAAGGAATTTGGCATCGGTGCCCCCTGTTTAGACCGGGTTTACACGTTCCTTTGAAACCGCCACCATCCATCCGGGGGACGTGGGATGTGAGAGCAGGGGGCGTGCAGAGACAGGGCAGCCCGAAGGCAGGCGGACCGTTCCCTTCAGAGTGACGCATGCCAGAGCCACACAGTCAGCTCCCCACTGCAGCAGCCCAGGCAACTGCTCAAACGCTGCTCCGGGGCGCGGGGTCTAGTCCTAGTGTAGGAGCCGCACACCCAGCCGCATTTCTGGGAGTGAGGCGGCTTGTGGCCAAAGTTCAGGGCGATGAGAGAGGGCTCCTGGGTTCTATTTGCACTTCTGACACTATGTCCTGGGTGACACTTTCCCCCACTCTGCCTCAGTTTCCCTATCTGAAGGGAGATACTGGCCTGAGATCTTCAAAGGAGGGAGCAGGCCCCAGGCAGAGCCCCACTGCTCTATAGTCCACTAGCTCCTATTGTCATTTACACGCCTCTGAAACCAGGTCAACCAGAGATCCAACAGGACAATCCTTCCAGCCTGGGACGTCCCAGCACAATGCACCGCTGCTGCCAGCTACACCCAGATACATACGCTCCCACGTGCTGATCTGCGCCTCCCAGGATTCTGCATTTGAAGCTTGGGCTCCCTTTATCCGGCTCTTGTGTTTCATCTCGACTCACACCAGCCCTCACCCCCCTCTGCCACTTCCTTCCTCTCGCTCCCAGTTATTTGTCTTTCCTTTTGTAACCATTACTTTGCTCTGTAATGTGCCTGGGATCCAGTTACCCTGAAGGACGCCGTTCAGAGTGCCAAGGGCTGCTACTATCAGAGCCTCACCACTGGGGCAGCAAAGCCTTCGCTAACCCCTTGCCCTATATCCAGGGATTCACCTTACCCTGAGAGTCACCCTTCGAGACAGATCACAGATTGGTTTTAAGCCCCAGGCGATCACGCCTGTGCTATCTGTCCTGTCCCAGCAGAACCTCCAGCACCAGCCTCACTCCCAAGGGGGCATGGTTAGCAGGCAGATTCCATGCAGTTAACAGGGTCCCTGCAGCCCCCCACTAACTTCCAGGGGACTGTTCCTTGGCAGCTCCCTACTCTTTCCAACGCTCCTTGTCCCCACCAGCAGATCCACACTCAGTCCCACTGGAAAGGGTACAGAAAGCAGGATTTCTGCTCTCCCACACTAGCCCCTGTGCAGAAAAACTCTAGGGTCTTCAGTCATCCCCTACTTACGCATAGGAGCCGGTTAGTGTCCTTGGGAAAGTTGAGGAGGCTCTTGGGTTTCCCCGCCTGAGTCAAGCTGGAGGGCTGGAGTGAAGTGTGTTTGGGGCTCTTGCATGGGCTAAAAGGAAACAGCAGCAGGACAATCCTCACTGCTCCAGAGCCAGCCTCTTAAAGGGAAACACACTCCATTTCCCATCTATGCCTCAGAGAGCGGAGAGTGGGGGCAGAGGAGGGATGGAGAATGAAGGTCACTCAGTTTTCAGTCCACTGTCCAGAATCGAAGGGGAGTTAGAACAGTGCTTTCGCAAGCGGTCGCAGAATTTCCATTAACATCTCAGCATCGCCCTAGACCCGTGGATCTCAGACTCTGACCGGCGCCCCACAGAGCCCTGCTGCACACTGCAGCCCCTGCACTGGGGCCTGGGGAGGGAACTGGCCCAGGTGAGGATCGTGTCTCTCTAGAGTGGCCCCCAGAAGGCATCAGATGGAAGCCATTGCCCAAAGGAGGAAGGGCACATCTGTGACAACCTGCCCCACAACAGAAGGGGGCTAAAGGACTGAACTGGGGATCCAAGCCCTGTGATGATGTCCTGCCCCAGGCAGGTATTTGGTGGGGTGCATCACCTCCTGTCAGTCTGACCTATACTATCTTCTAAACTTCAGCTATAGTGTATATAGCTTGTCGTCAAGTCAAGTGGCCAGCAGCCTACGGGAGAGGTTCTTTGAGACTCCAGGAGGGAATGGCCCATGCACTGCAAGGAGGCACCATGCCAAGGAAACGATCGCAGAGCCTGGCACTGCCAGGCATGGGTTTGCGGGGCCTGTTGGCAGCCTCCCCCTTGAACGTCTCCTGAGATCACCGTCTGGATGGAGACTCTGAATCCTGCTAGTCCAAGGCATGTGCCCAGCTCAGACAAAAGTTTTTGTGGTTTAGCTTCGTGGGCAGAGGAGGCACCGTGGAGCCAAAGAAAAAACAAGTGGCCATGCGAGGAGAACTTGGCAAGAACCAGAGCAGAAGCTGGGTGGGAAAGCTCCCTGAGTGTGCACTCTGCTCTCTCTAGCAGAAGATGCTCTGATCAGAGCTATGAGTTTCACTGGGGGGTCAGGCAGCACGACTGAATATTTCTTTGCTTGATGTCAATGAGTTTCAAGGTGCCAGGGCAACGTGATGACAGGCACCATGTGGTCGTTAGCATCGGTAAATAAACAGCCCACACAAGCCTGTTCTTGGGTTTCACACGGGGCCCTGGCCTAGTCACTAGGTTGCTGCCAATACTTCGTGGCCTCGGAAAGGGCACCAGAGAAGGTCTGACAGGGAGGAGGGAGTTGGTCATTCTTCTCAGTGCAATGCAGGGGCAGAGGTGGGTAAAAGGAATAGCTCAGTGGTTTGAGCATTGGCCCGCTAAACCCAAAGTTATGAGTTCAGCCTTTAAGGGGGCCACCCAGGGATCTGGGGCAAAATCAGTACTTGCTCCTGCTAGTGAAGGCAAAGGCTGGACTCAATGACCTTTCAGGGTCCCTTCCAGCTCTGTAAGAGGGAGAGATCCATTAGCACACTGCTAATAGCAACAATTTGGCCCTTTCGGGTATTAGATTGCTGCCATTCTTTGGGTTTACAAGATAGCATCCACATATATATTAGCATCAGTGGTGAAAGTCCTCAGGCTACGGCCCTGGGGGACAGAGAATGGATGGACTGTTTCCGCACTCGGACTCCCCTAGGCCAGGGATTCCACAGGCCCTGTTCCCAGCTCTGTGCTGCTGACAGATCTGCAGGGTGTGAATGAGAAGAGGAATTGGAAAGCTGTGTGTGCAGTGACCCCTCTGACCCTTGACCCTCTCTGGGCCGGGGCTCTCCAGCCACACAGCTCAGGTTTGTTATTTTATGATGAGGAAATGAGCTGCCCCTGAGTGAGGCTCTGGGGCCCGGATCCAGCTCAGCCCTCCAACCAGGAATCATTCAAACCGGAAAGAAAACAACTCTTTCAAAAATAAACCACCAGCTCTTCCCAGCCAGGCAGCCTGTCCCGAGACAGATCGGGCCTCAGAGCTGGGGGCAGCCTTTCCTGGGCTGAACTGGAACTCAGAGCTGGATGGGATGGTTCCTTATGTGCAAAAGAATCAAGGCCCTTAGGAGCTAGAACTGAATACACAACCCTCAGTGATCACACAGACGCTGCCTGGCTCTGGGACGCAGAAGTACAGCCTGTGTTTCACCATGGTACCAGCCAAGGTGTGTCTATGGGCAGGGAAGAATGGGTTACTGGCTACATTGCTCACCCTTTGCAGCCGCAATGTGTGTGTTCAGTGTGATCCCATTTCCCTGAAAGTTGCATCATCTCCTTTGATCTCTGTGGTGGAGACATCATCTGTGAGAAGCCAACTGCTCCCCAGTGCCTGGAAGTGGTTTTATGGGGCAGCCCCTTCACTAGCCTAGGGGGAGGATAGCTCAGTGGTTTGTGTGTTGGCCTGCTAAACCCAGGGTTGTGAGCTCAATCCTTGAGGGGGCCATTTGGGGATTGGTCCTGCTTTGAGCAGGGGGTTAAACTAGATGATCTTTTGAGGTCCCTTCCAGTCCTAATATTCTATGAGCCCAACCACTCCTGTCTCTGATAGGCAGCACTGAATAGGTGCTGTGACCTCTCAGCCCAGCTACTCCTTTCCAGTGGCTCAAGGGACCTGGGCCTGCTAGGAAAGGCATGAGAGGATCAGTCCGTGATGGGAAGCAGAGTGCTCTGGTTTGCTTTGTCACTACTCAGGGATAACCTCCCCCCGGATACGTTCATGGCTGAACGAAACGGCAAGTCCCTTTGCTGCCTGTTCTCCCACTATCTGCTTAGACCAGCTCAAGGTGGAGCCAGCTGTAGTGCACAGCAGGGGGACCTTGCTGTTCCGCCGCTAGCTGCTGGGGTTATTCGCACAGTGGCAGAATTTATCTGATTTCTTGATGAGTTTATGTTTCCTGCCGGAATGCTGTAAACAAGCAGGTGGGTGCGTGACCGGTCAGGCAGACACTCCATGCATGCACATGCCTTTCACGTGCACACCAGTTCCTGGTCCCTCCAGTGGGGTGTGGGGAAGATGACTTGACAAGACAGAAATAGGGAAAACAGTCCCTGGGCCAGCTGGATACCGGATCGCAGTGGGAAACGGAGATTGGAGCTGCTATCTAGCTGTGCTGACTTTGGTGAAATGGCATCTAACCAGGGGGCAGAAGGAAAGCCCACAGGGAAGGGGGAAGGACAGTTTGGGGGAGATGGCCTACGAAGATGGGTTGCATAAGGCTAGTAGCAATGTCTGTCGGGGTGGCTGGGCAGAACTCACTCCAACTTCTAGGTTTGCGGGTTTAATTCCAGCAGCCAGAGGCAGGCTCAACTCTGATAGCCCAGAGCATTAACACAGGGGTTGCCTTTCTGGGGGATGTTAGACCAGAATCACTTCTACGCATCTGCTTTGAGGCCCGGCTGGAAGTTAAGGGTCCCAGAAGGCTTTGGGAGGGCCTGTGCTGTCAGAGCTAAAGCCTCTAACATTAGTGCTGTAATACAGGGCCCTGCCACAGCTTCACAGCAGACTTAGCCTGAGCACCGGGCTTGGCTGGACCAGGTGCCTGGCACCCCAGTGGCCTGATGGATAAGGCAATAGCTTTCTAAGTCACAGATTGTGGGTTCAAGTCCCATCTGGGGTGAACTACTACTACCCATGTTTGATGCAGATGCCGAGTGCTCACAGGGAGCAGGATAGCTGCTGCTTCATCCTGCCCTGGCAGCATCTACCTGGCAGCCTTTTAACGTGGCTGATGCCTGCATGGATTTGGGGAAACCCTCATTTCTATGTCACCAAATCCATTCCTTGTTAGTAGGCCCTGTGTGAAGGGCTCTGGAGAGATGCCTGGTCGCTGCTTGTTAATCCTCCAACAATTTGCTTGGCTTTATCTGCTGAACAGTTTGCTAGAGAGCCAACAATGACGGCCTGATTAGATCTCCCTGGCGCCCAGCAAGAGGTTGCTATGGTAGCAGGTTCCTGAGGACCCACCCTGCAAGGGGTTTTGGAGTCTGACACCTCCTGAAATGCTGTAGGTGGCCCAGTTCAGCTCAGGACCTGCCCTCGCCTTGCATGCTGCGCTGGTCCCTGTATACTGCCCGTCTTGATTCAAGCAGCGCAGGAAGCTGCTTCTTCCCTCCCTCTCTGCATAAGACACTGACTCCTCAACTAAGTCTGGGGATGAGGCTCCATGGAGCGAGTGAGAAAGGGTC
The DNA here is from genome assembly GCF_003597395.2 of Chelonoidis abingdonii. Lineage (NCBI taxonomy): Eukaryota > Metazoa > Chordata > Testudines > Testudinidae > Chelonoidis > Chelonoidis abingdonii. Next base: position 71,252,280 of record NC_133777.1, on the reverse strand, counting down.
CACAGCCCTCCCAGCAGTGCCAGGCAGAGCAGAAGCTGCCATCTGGCTGCTCCCTGCTCATCGGCTCAAGCTCCCTGCCCCACCTGTGGCAGTTTTCTTGGCCACTTTTTGTTTCCATGAGTTGTTTTCTTATCCCTTTGTCTCCCCTCCGGCTCAGTGTCTCTAGGAAGCACCGTCCCTGGCAACCCTTCAAGCAGGGCACAATGCTCTTTGGCCAGACGCTGAGTCCCCCGCTCCATTGTTTCAGTTGGTAGGAAAAAGCTGCACAGAGCCCTGTGTGCCGGCAGCCCTGGCTCCATCGAGACCCTGGAATGTGCTGGGGGGAGATGAGTTCTCTCTCCTTTCCTGGATGCTTGGCCACAGGAGGCCACGTGCAGTGCCAGCCACCGAGCCAGGCTGGCCTGTGCCGAGCAGGAAACCCGCCAGGGTGAGGAAAGGAGGTGACTTTTCATGCGTCTGTTTTTGGCAGCAGCTCCTTCCCCTACTGACTTGGCTGCCCAATGCCTGTGACTCCTTCCATGAATGGGCTGAGCAGCATCAATGAAAAGAGGGGCAGGACCTGAGTGGAGGGTGCCGGAAGCAGGGGCAGGGTATGCACCACTCTGTGCTGAGCAGACAGAAGGATGCTGGGGCATTCCCCTCTGGGCCACCCTCCCTTTTGTACCAGCCAGCTGGGCCAGCTGGAGGAGTCCAAGAGACACAGGGCCCATGCCATTCAGTGCCCAGCTCTGCCACACCCCTCCCAGAGGCACTCCTAGGGGGAGGCTGGACCCAACTGCATCGTGGAGCCTTTGGGGTTAAACCTCGGGCAAGGTTCAGCTGGGAATGTCCCTGAGCTGAGACAACAAGGTGCAGCTGAGCCTGGTTAGGTTCAGAAAAGGGGGCAGGCTGCTGTCATGGGGTTTCTCTGAGGGGGAAGAGAAGGGTGGTGTGGGAGGAGTTTAGCTGCAGGAAGGAAACGTGACCAGACACTTGCTGCTTTAGACCCTTTGGTTAAACAAAAGCCTTGTAAAGAAGGAGGGTCTGGCTGCAATCTGCAGTGCCTGAGCCCCTGGCCCAGCTGCAGCTTCAGAGAAGCCCTGTGCCTGAGCACCAGGCAAGGTCATGGTGACCAGCACCTGTGTGTTGATGCTGGTTCCTGATCAGATAAGAGGCATTAGGCAGGATGGGGCTTTGTCTCTGCAAGGTTTACATGGATAACATACCTTGGGGCCCAGACTGACAAGGGCCCTCTAAGAATTCCTGTTTTTCTGGGCCTAAGGGGTGGGGGTTAATTAATCAGAGGAGGGGGTCTCTTGTTGCAGATCCTGATTGATTTGTGCTTCAGCTGCAGGCTAGGGCAGGCCCTGCAGGGTGAGTCCTGTTGAAACTTAGGATTTCTAGTGAATGAGCCTGTGTGTAAAGTTGCAATGGGTGCCCTGGGGAGGGGAGAGCCCAGAGGAGGGCTGTAATCTTGGCCTGGCATTTCTTTGTGTTGGTGGGGGAAAGAGGATCCTCTTCCCCCCCAACCATGTTTCTGGAGCAGCAGTCCCCTGGGTCCTTGGGAGAGCTGACAGACTGATGGGGCTGAAGCATGAGGCAGTAAGGGCCTGTCTCCACTCTGCTGCGTGACCTGCAGCCCAAGGAGCCTGCAACCAGCTTCCTGCCTCTGCAGCCCAAACCCTGCGAACTGCTCTCTGCCCTCTTCCAGGAACAACTTCTGAAGGATGCTGCCAAAACAAGAGAGGGGTCCTGGACCATGAAGGGAGAGCCTGAGCTCTGTCGCTGCCCTTGGGATCAAAGAGGGGCCGTATCAAAGGGCTGCCCTGGGGATGCTTGCAGCAGGGGCTAAGCCTGAGGAAGGTAGCCTCAGCTGCTGTCCTGTAGCTCTGCCGGGGGGGTTGAGGCATCCAGTGCATGTATTAATTTGGGGTGTAGACAGGCATGAAGGTGGGAGTAGGCTGGTGCCTACTGAGCCAGGCAAAATGAACACTAGTTGGGCAAGTCTCCCACCTGTGTGCACAGCGCTGCAGATGCAACTAAGCCCTGCCCTGCATTGCAGCACTCCCAGCCATTCTACTGCTGGGCTTAGTCCTGACCTCCAGGGCATGGGCTGCTCCAGGCTGACTGTACGGGGGCTGGAAAGGAAAAAAGAAACCACTTCCAAAATAACTGATTGGTAAGGCTTTGAGAGTCCGAAGCCATCACTGCCAGGGCCTCTGCAGGTGGGACTTTCCCCCCAGGCAGGAAAAGCCTTGCTCTCTAGCCTATGGGAATGATTCAGATAAAGCCAGACCATCAGGAACCCTGAGTGGCCCCCTGTATTCCCCTCTGCTAGAAACTCTCCCTGTGCTTACCATACAACCCATTTCCCTGCTACCTCCTTCCTTCCCTGATCCCTCTTCTGTGTGCCCCCCTGCTGCTGGAAACCCCCACCCCCGAGCCTTGAGCTCCCCAAGCAGCCTCTTTCCCTACTGCTCCTGGTTCAGGTCCACTTGGCTGGAAACCATCCAGAGGGTTAGTCGGTTAGATAAATTCATGGAGGTTAAGTCCATTAATGGCTATTAGCCAGGATGGGTAAGGAATGGTGTCCCTAGCCTCTGTTTGTCAGAGGGTGGAGATGGATGGCAGAAGAGAGATCACTTGATCATTACATGTTATGTTCACTCCCCTCTGGGGCACCTGGCATTGGCCACTGTCAGTAGACAGGATACTGAGCTGGATGGACCTTTGGTCTGACCCAGTACGGCTGTTCTTATGTTCTTAGCCAGTTTGGCTAGGAGTGCACCTCCCCAGGAGTCAGGGGTGGGAGGCAATTGCCCCTGGAGATGCTTTATAGGGGGTTCATGGGAGAGCTAGGGCTGCGGAGCAGGGTTGGTTCTCCAGGGCTCAGCAGCTGGGCGGAGGAGCAGGGATAGTCTCTGCTCCACACTGTGATTCACAGAAGATGGGTTTCCATGAGTAACAGTGCCCTGGCCTCCTCTTGGACACTCTGCCTCCTGCAGGAACCTGAGGAGATGAGGAACAGGTCCCTCTGCAGGGCTTTCATGGCTCACACATTCTTTGTTCTGCCCAGGGATCTGCATCATGTTCCTGAAAGAAGTTGGTGCCAGATTCCTGGCTTCATCCTCCTGCTTCCCTACAGGATTAGCCACTTATCTGCATTGCCCAGGAAGGTTTCACCTGCAATGCACCAGGGGGTGCCAAACAGCATCTGCACTGCCTGGCTGGGACAGGAGAGGGTTTGATGAGTATCAGCTGCAACAAGTGGTCAAGCAAGGCCCCTGGGGGTCAGCTTAGCAAGTCTCACCCACACCAAGAGCACACAGTGGGGTGGGAGCTGCTGCCTCCCAGCTCAAAGATGAGCCGAAGCCAAATGAGGATGTCCAGGGCTAAATTACCCAATGGTCCAGATGGGCTGCTTGATTACTAATCATAGCTCTCCATTGCTGGAGTCCTTTCCATCCCCAAGTGCTGTGAAGGGCGGAGAACACTTGCCTGCCCACCTCTGAAATTCAGCCACTTCTGAGGAGACACCAGCTATATCACCCACCTTTTCTTTTTTAAGGGAGAGGCAGTGAAGAACGGGGGGGCGGGGACAGGGGGAATGGAGGCAGGACCCAGGTCCTCAAACGTATTCCAAGCTTGCATTGGTCTTGGTGGAAGATAGGCACCTAAATACCTGTGTGGATCTGGGCCAAGGTAACTACCCAACAGGGCTGTAGCAAGACACCAGGCTTAATGCTATAACAGTAGCTACTAGTGGGGATAACCCTGTGAGAGCCTGACCCTTGTTATGGGACCAGGGCCAGGAAAATTCAGTCTCCAGACAGTACCCCTGTGTGTCACACCCATGTTATAAACAGCCTGCCTCTTGGGGAGCAGCTTCCTCAAATGTGCAACGGAACCTTTAACAGCCCAAAGCAGCCAGGCTTTTAATGTCTGCGCTGGAAAATGACACCTTCCAAAGCACCCCTGGGAACTATGCTGAGTGTCAGCACTGATTTAGAGGAGGGAACAACCCCAGCTGAGACATCCCACCATCTCCTGCAGATTGGCATCCACTAGCAATGTACTGGGAGTGCCAGGGTCAGCACTGACTCAGAAGGGAGAGTGTTGGTCCCTATGGAATTTCCCAGCCATGTGGCCCAGCCTGCGCTGTGTAGGTCCTGAGCTGAAGTGGGGTGGCTACAATATCTTCAGGGAGGGAAAAAATGCTTTGGGGCTGGTGGAGAGCTGCCTTGGGTCAGTGAGTGGCCCTGTCCAAGCTGCCAAAGCTCTGCCAGCCCTGGAATTAGTTACAAAGATGGAGAAACCCATTTCCCGCCCCGCAGCACCCTAGAAATCTGGTCATGTGTAGGGAGGGGAGGGCAGATGGGCTTGGACAAATGAGACACTGGCCTGAACCTTTATCCAGAATCAAATTCCCTTTCCTGAACCATCACTGAGGCTCGGTTCTCCCCGCACCCCCGAGTCAAGGGAACCATGCTCTTGGGGGCAGAGTCAGCAGCCCTAGAGCCTGAGCCAGGGAGCCGAAATTCAGGAAAGGGAAACGTTTCAAGTGCATCCCTGAGCCAGACTGGTCAGAATTCTCCCATCACTAGACTTGGGGCAGGGCATGATCCCACCCCACCCGCAACCAAGAAATGGACCCTTCTCATCCCCCTTCACTGGAGGATTTGCAGCACGTGACACCAAAGGGCTTAGCCCAGGTTTTACTTAGGCTCCTGCTGCTCCATCAGCTCTTGCCATGCTACTCACCTCACCCACCCTGTGCTGCCCTATCCCAGTCCTGCCAGGTCCAGTTACCATCCTGTCAGTCCCAGCTCTGCAGGCAGAACCAGACCCTCCTGGGCCTGTGAGTTTATGGCTTTTCCTGGCTTCTGATGCCGCCCCAGAGCAGAGGAATTTTCCTCTTAAGCGGCTGCTTTGCCTCAGACCTTTCTTCCCAGGAGCAGCCATCACCGCTGCTCCTCTCTGGGCAAGGAGGCTGCAGCTGGAGTGAATCCGACGCTAATCCCAGGCCCCAGAGCATTCACAGAGATAAAAGGGAGCTGGGCAAGCAGAGGGAGTTCCCAGGCTGCAGCAAGCCAGCGGATGCTCTCTGAGCACAAGGGCTCTGAGCTGAGTGAATTGGGTAATTATGGTGATAGATTGAAGGGGACACTCAGGGAACTGACAGAGTTCCACGCCAGTACCCAGCTCCGGACAGTGGCCCGGCCTCCAGCTCAGTGCTGCTGCTGGCTGCAAAACAGAGCCCAGGAGATGAGCAATGGAGGGAAGTGGCTGTGCCATGCTACACTGGCAGGCTGTGGATGGAATGGGTTTGAAGCAGTGGGGACATGGATCCCAGGCCTCAGAGGCATGGGGCATCCCCTATCCTCCATGAACTTCCCTTGGCTCTTTCTAAAGAGACACGTGCTTGGGAAGTGCCAAAGGGAGTGACGTGGGGTGCAGCCGCAGGCAGAGGAGCAGGGCAGAATCCTGTTCCATGTTCAGCACTGCACCAGGTGAGACCCGAGTCACAGACCCAAATAAGCAGGTGGACACATGAGTTTCAGCTGGTTTTAATACTGTCAAACACTCCTACAGGGTGTGCTGCCTTCCCATCCAAGACTCACTCATTCCATCACTTACACCAAAGAACCCATCTCCCTCCCAAACACACGTGAAGAAGGTCCAGCTCTGTATTGCGCTTCAAGTCAGGTCCCTGCCAAAGGGGACTTATCCCAAATCTAGAGCCTCTGCTCAGCCAGGCGCCAAGCCATTGCCATGCTGTGAGGTCAGTGAGGGGCCCGCCCTGTGGTGCAGTTCCTGTGCCCGTCTGTCCCCTCTCTCTCTTGTAGTGGATAGCGTGCATGGATGGACCCATGTTGCCATCCCAAAGCACTCAAGTATCACGAGACAGGCCCCCTAAAATACCAGACTGGCTTAAAAATCCTGAGATTTAAAAAAGACTCAAATTTTGGCTTAAAAATCTTGAGATTTAAAAAAGAACCAATGTTGGGTTCTTCTGGGTTTGGAGCATTTAATGGTCATGTTTTCAAGCTTTTCTCTTCAGTCAATAGGCCTAGAATCTACTTTTTGTTTCTTTAAGTAAGAGCTGAGATTCTCCTGTAATCACCAGACCCCAGGAGCTGGGGCTTTGAGAAACCACCAAATAGCATGAGACTCACAATAAAATCAGAATTCATAACCCAGGTCACGAGTAGGCACCCAGGACTGCGTGTTGACAGGCTGCGATGGGCACCAACCCCGTTGAGGACAACCTCTGCCCAATGATGGGGGAAGAGTTATAAAGATACTGCTGAGCTTGGGCCCCTCTTTCCCAGAATTAACATCCTGGGACTGTCCCATGGGAAAGCAAGGGGAGTTACTATGCAAGCTGAGCAGCCTCAGTGGGAGGAGGCCAGGGGCCTTGGCAGAGCAGCAGCATAGAGTAACTTAAGTGTCCTCCCACACACACATTCTGGACAGACAAGATGCTCCGAGGACCTGGAGCACTCCAGCAGAAGTTTGGTTCAGAACCAGCACAGAACACCCTGAATCCCCATCCCAGGCTCTTTCATGTGTCATGCAACTTGCCAGTTGCCTCTGTGCCAAGGATTGTACCATAGGGTTTGCTGTCTGCTAGGGAGTTCCTTGCACCTGAAGCCCCATTTGTTCTGTGTGCCACTGCTGCCTTGCACTGCTCTGCCCTGTCCTAAGATGATGGAATTGAGGAAACATCAGAAAACATGGCTAGAGAATCTCTAGGTTCTCCTTTAGCTGGGCACCAAGATGGGACTCAGTACCGAGAAGCACCATGGACAAACTGTTTGCTGGGGCTGGCCTTTTGGCCTACTGGAGGGTTTGGGCTGTGGACTCACCATAATGCACTACAATGGCTGGAGCCCAGGAACAATGGCTGCCTGGGCAGGGGCACGGGGCTTCACTTCTGGGTGGCAGTGGGGGTCGAGAACCTTGTGGTGACTGGCAGGTTGGCTGGGCTCTCCCGTATGAATTCCTGGCCAGTTGGGTGATCAGAAGTGATGCTCATGGGACCACAAGTGGGAAGGCAGATAGCACTTGCCCTGTCCTTGTGCCCGCAGTGTTTGTGAGCAGCATATGTACCGGTATCTGCCCTGGAGCATTATTGGCAGGTGCTGGACATTGGGTCAGTCACCGCTGGCTACATTCCCAGCCCTGCCAAGATTTTACAACAGAAATTACACATATTCCCCCTTTGTGCCCATGTGCCCTGCAGGAGAAAGGCAGTTTCTGCAGTGCAAAGCCAGAGGCCCTGTGTGTACAGATTCCCAGCTGCCAGCTTCTTCCCACACTGGAGCCCTGTGACTTCTGACTTGATCTATGCCCCCACCTCTTCTCATCACTCCCTTGGCACTATGCTGAACTGACAGGACCCACAGCAACATTGCTGCCGAGCAGCGGCCTGCAAGGAGGCAGTGATCGATCGGTGCACTCAGGGGCAACAGATTCTTTCCGAGGGCCCTTCTGAATTACTTTAGGAGCCAAAGAACTGGAAGCTCCCTCTCCCCTCGACACACGTCAGGGGGAAGCCAGCTACCTGCCTATGCTTGAGAGACAGAGGCCATGAGTGGAGGGGCCTGCCCCGTCTCCAGGGCATCTCACTCAAAGGCTCCCCTGAACGCTGAAAGTGATGGAGACAGAAGAGCTCTTAACTGATAAGGGCCCTTCAGTGGAAGCAGAGCTAAAAGGGGGAGTAGTTTTCAGGATCTGATGGAGGTTGCTAGGGCCTCTGTTTGCAGGGAGCCCCGTAAGGGCCTGGATGGGAAACACCTGGACCAACATAAGGGGCTCAGAGGGGAAGAGCCCCTCATCTGGGACAGCCCCCTAAAGTGCAGAGCTGTGGGCCCAGAGAGCTCCAGGGGCCTCTGCGTATTAGTGCAAGTATGGTAGCCCCACCAATGCGGGGCCATCACATGCTCTTCTAAAGCAAAGGTGAGGGGGACCCAGAGCCCTCCCATGAGATTTCTATCAGCTTCAGCTACAGTCATGCACTCACTGCCCCTCTCCAACCCTCCCCACTGCCAGACCAGGAACCAGACACAGACGTCATCGTGGGACAGCGTGGGTGAGACACAGAGAGGGGGATGTTACAGCAGCAGGCGTGCAGGGGAAAGGCCAGGAGTGGGAGGCTGGGGAGCGGGGGCGGGCGGCAGCCCAGTCCTTGCCTTCCACGCCACCGTCCCCAGCAGACTACTCATCACAGCCCAGCAGCTCCATGCGCAGCGTGATGCGGTTGTGCCACGCCACGGGCAGGATGCGCACAAAGCGGGCGTAGAAGGGCACCTCGAACACGTTCTTCTTGTGAGAGGTGTTGTCATAGTTTCCTTGGAAGATCTGCGGAGGGAGGGGAGAAGCCATTAGAACGAGGAGCTGGTCCTGCCAGGGGAGAGGGAGCAGTGCCAGGTTGCAGGCACTGTGGGAGAGGACACACTACAGGATCACAGGCCTATGGAGAGCTGCCCAAGTGCCCTGCTGACCAGTTCCCACCCCGTGCCTCCATACACAGCAAGGCTGGTCAGTATGAGGGTCCTGCCACATCTACCTCATTAAACCCCAGGTACAGCGGCTCTTGTCTCCTGGCCTTCCTTGCTGATGACCTAAGTACTGTGGTATCACCAGCAGCTCTCTGGCTAGTGAAACCACTCCTCTGACCCTTTGTCATCACCGTCTGGGTGCCTTCTCATTCCAGCCCCTTGGGAATGCTGGGATTTGTAGTTTCCCCCTGTGCTACCGAAGCCCCTTCCCTGCACCCACCTTGCTGCTGTTTGTCCTGTTGTCCTTGTAAACGGTCCAGGATGTCCCATCATCACTGTAAGCCACTTTGTAGGCCGCCACGTACTGAATGTGCCCAAAATCCCGAGCCCCTTGGGTGACGACGCCGGTCACCTTCTTCTGAGTCAGCAGGTCGATCTGCCAGAGATGTGGGCATTTTCAAAGGACATCCCCTCATTTTGCCCCAAAAGCGAGGCGGGTCCCAAGTAAGCTGAGAGAATCAAGAGCTATGCAAGCCTCGCCCATGCAGCTCTGCTGATGGCCCTCAACCCTGTGCTATTCCAGTCCCGGGCTCTGTATGTACCCACTCCCGTTCTGTGCATCTTTGCTAAGTGAAGATCCACCACTGCCGAGGACAGCCTACTGCACGCATCACATAGCCGACCTGGCAGACTGGGAACATGGGCAGATTCTGCCCCTACTCCAGCCCAGAGCATTGAGGGGGTGGAAAAGTCCCCTGAGGAATACCCTGTGCAGGGATGGCATAGAGCCAACACAGGCAACCCTACGCTCCTGCCTGGTATACGGGTGTGCTGGGGCGTGGTCAGAGGCAGGAGTGGGCAGCTCAGGGTTAGGAGAGGGAGTGGCTACAGCTCTTTGTGCTCCAGCTATTCTGGGCTGCAGAGCAGTCACACAAGTCATTCAATGTGCACCAGGCCCCAGAGCAGCCCCCAATTCAGCATGCAAAGCTTTCTTTGCCTTCCCTCAGCCTGGGTGCCATCGCTGATGCTGAGCCTTCTCACAGGTGGACAGGGAACAAGGCTAGCCTAGGGCCAGGCAGGAGACAAGGGAGCAGCAGCCAGGTTACATAAGAATATGAACCAAAAGATCTCATATAGGGCCAGAGACACCCCAGCAATGGGAGGAGCTGGTAAAGGGACCTGTCTGGGATGCTACAGCATTACAAGGAAGATCAGATAAAGGCAAATGCTGGGGAAAGGTTTGTTCTGGAGGGCCCTGCCTGGGTCCCAAGGGCAGGACTGACTGCTCAGCTCCCTAAAGACTCTCTGGCTTGGAGGGATGGCACCTCGCTTTCCCTGCCCAGGCTGCATCCACAGAGGATTCTGAAATCACCTGAGGAAGGAGCTGGGGCCTGGGGTAATGACAGGAAACCTGACAGATTCCTGCACTGCAGGAGTCTCTGGCCCCTCCTGTAGCCCACCCCTGGGCCAGCAACCAAACTGTAGGCAGGCTTTGGAGTAACCACTCTGGCTTCAGGACGGGATGAGAGAGCTTCCCGTGGTTCACTCTGCTGGCTGGAAAACCAGCACAGAACAGGAAACTGGGGCCAAGTGGCAGCCAATTCTGAGCTGGAGGGTCAGGCATGTGGCAGAGGAGCTAAGCCAAGCTCCCATAGGCTGATCCATGCAGAATGGTGTCATAGTAATATTCCTCGATTTGAACCTTAGCGTTCAAATATAAGGTACTAGCATGAAGTCCTCTAAGCTTAATCTCCAGCTTAGATCTGATAGGCTGCCACCAGGTCAGGAATTGATAGGGCCTGACCCCCCTTTCCTCTCTCTGGTGTCCCCAACCCTCCCTGGCGCCGGCTCCAGATAACCTGTTTCTTTGCTTCCCAAGAGATCAACGTTCTTTTCCTCTCAGGAGCAATTGAGATGCAGAATACCACGCTTCGGCTTTGCCATTCCCCGTCTCCTCTCTCCGTGAGGGAGGACATGATTTACTATACAGAGTTCAATTTCCTCTGCCTGTACTAGAAAAAGAACCATCCACACCAATTTTTTGAAAAGAAAGCTTATAATAATTAGAAAAAGGAAACTGAAATAGTACTTCATAAAAAGTTATACACAGGCTCCTAACTTAAGAAAATATGAACGAACAGTCTGAATTTAAAAAATAGCCAATATTAATAACCTAGCCACAATCACACAACATGTAAGTACAAAGAAAGATATTCATAACCGATTCTTACTTTGTTTCCGTTTTGGTAAACTCACTGCCTTTAGAGGATGAGAGAAGATGTGGAATCTAGCAAGAATAGCTTGTCCCCACAGCCGCAGGAAACAACAAAGACCCCACAGCAATCCACATCTGTAATACAGACACAAAGCTCCAATGAAGCACCGAATACTTTGTTTCCCTTTGCTCCACAGACCTTTTGTGTGAATATGACCGATAGATGAGAGTTAGAAGGAACTGTTTACCTCATTAGCCCCGAGGAAAAAAAACAAAGACCCCCACCCGTAGTATACAATATTCTTGCTTCCTTTTGCTACTTATTTTACTAATAGTTCTCTGATTGGTTCTTGGTTCAGTTTTGTTACCCTTTCAGTAAATGGAAATTAACCCTTCCCTTAACTTTCTTATGACAAAATGGCGGATGCTTTTTTTTTTTGGTTTGTTTGTTGTTTTTTTAGAGGTGATTTAGGTTTTTTGTATGCCTTTTCACAGGCATTGGGTGGTTGGCTTTGTTTGTGTTTTTCTGTTGGGTTTTGGTTCTTTTTTAACAGCCACCAAACCACAAAAACTCACGGCGACCCGACTCAAACTGCAACCTTTCAAGCACGCTTCCAGCCACATCATACAAATTGGTAATAGCACGATCTAGGCTGGCCTTGTCTTGCAGCAGGGCCCCTGAAAATAGGGGGGAAAGAATAAAGAGGTTTCGAGAATGGAGCAAAGAGGGAATAGTTATGGCTGGAGATGGATTAGAGTCCAACGAGTCTTTGATCCCTTGCTGAGATCTTCCTTTTTGCCATCCCAGATGACACAGAAACACAGCAATCACAGGCTTTTCTAAACAATAAGGCTCCAGCCATTGCTTGTATCAACTGCCCAGTATCCAAGCTCACCTCCTTCGGACCTGGTAACCCCACAACATCCAGCCCTTCACATAATAGGAGATATTGTGGTCCATTCAGGCCAGCTGCACGAACTAATTTAGCCCGCATTTTTACAGACTGGAGAAAGAAACTGAGGCTGGAGAACTCAAGGTTGCCTTCCCAAGGACGAGGATCCGATATAGAGTTTTGCTATTGAGCCTGTACTCTGGCCAAGGGCCCTATGTTCATCCCAGACTTCCCTATCTCCCCTGCATGGGAGAGCCACTAGTGAAAACGGTTGGTAGTGTCATAAACAGATAGCTAAGGAGTCTAATGTTTCCTTTACCTAGTTAAAAGACATTAACAAGAGAACAAAAACCATGCCAGCGGGACACCAATGCAAGGAACACCGGAATTTTCAAAGCTGAGGGCAGTGGAATGTTTGGGTTGTGTCTTTTGTCTGGCTCTGCAGCTAGTGAGGAGGGGATCTTTTCTATCTTCAAGTTCTAATACGTATCAGTTTCCAAGTTTGTAAAGTACAAAGTGTAACGAAGTAATCAATAGGCTGTACTATGTTATTTTTTTGTATTTACATGTGTAGTTTGCTTCGTGAATGTTAAATTGTATCTCTTTTCTGAAAACCCTATGTTAGTATTCATAATTCTTTCTTTGTAGCAATTGAGACGCTGTGGCTTTGATTGTCAACCTTATACAAGATCATCATTTAAGCAATATTTGTTTTCTCTTATTATATATTCAATTTTACTTTTAAGGACTGTTTTGATGCTTATTTTTTTCTTACTCTGGGTAGCTAAGGAATGAGGGTAGGTGAAATGTCTCTTGCGTTAGATCAACATGAGGGTGATTCACTTGCAGCTACCACAAGAGAAATGTGGATTGGAGGGAGACACGACAAAGGGGGAAGAGTAGATAACTCTTTTCTGTTATCTCTGTATAATGGGTGGTTGTTTATATGTGGAAGAGAGTGAGAATGCTTACATTGGTATGTTGTGATGTAAAGGGAGAGGTTGCATCCGTAATCGTCATATTAGCGCCGAGAGGAAATTCTAGGCTAGAGGAGAGAGAGGGAAGGGAAGCTGTTATTTCCCTTTAGTGTGAGAACTTACAGGGAATCGTGAGTCTTGGGGTCCTGACGAAGTCCGAGGGGAAAGGTTTTGGGGAGATCTGATGCAGGCATGATTCTGTCTGTGCAGCGGATCAGGATCTACAGCTGCGTAATTTAAGCTTTAGGGTTGTTTTGTCCATCAGCGGCACCCAGATTTCTGGACGCTAAGGTCCAGATTTGGGAAAGATGCTTATGATAGATGGAGACACACCTGCAGCCACTCAGACTGGTCGTTGTTGAGTGCAGTCCAGGCATTGGTCTTGCCTGTCTTATCTAGGCGGGCGTAATGTGGATACCAGGTGAAGCCATCGATGCCCCATGTCTTGTAAATGCTGGAGGCTGTGATTTGCTGGTCAGAGATCAAGCGGGATTTCATGCCCAGCGGCTCCGAACAACCTGCCGTGTTGAAATACACTGTAACACAATGGTTTATAGACACAGTGAAAGGGAGGAGTCCAGCAGCATCGTCATCCCAAACAAACAAAGAGTGGGACCCAAGAATCCCAAACAGACACTGAGCAGGATCCCAGGAATCCCAGATAAATACAAAGCAGGGACACCAAAGATGCAAAGAGCAGAGACCACAAATGTAGAGGCATAAAAAGCACTGAGCCATGAGTACAGAGCAGGAACCCCAAATATACACAGAGCTGGGACCTCAAAACTCCCTGTCCCTCTCGAGAAGGCAATAGAGGTCATTGGATTGGGTGGGTTTACATTTTTCCCAGTTCTGCATTTTATTCTCTGCCTAATTTCCCCTGGGAGGACCATTCACTGTGTGGCAGCGCCTTCTGCTGCAGGAGGGCTATAGGGACAATATTGTCAGTACAGCCCCTCCAGAAATGTGATTGAAGCCTGAGACCCGGTGCCCAGTCCTTTCCGAGGGCCATTCCTCTCTAAGCACAGCACACAGCTCCCAGGCTGTATGTGCAGAGCCCACTCCAGGGGCAAGGTCCCTTTTCCTTCTGGGCTCAGTAGAAACCCCTATTCTAGAGAAGCCTCTTAAAACCACTGTCATAGGGAAACAAGCCCCAGGCTGGAGTGTGGAGGCTGCCTGAGGCCTTGCAAGCCCCCCAAGTAGGGAAGGTGGAGCAGCGCCTAGCTGGATTGTTCCACGGGCCAGTTCACACTGTAACCTTGCAGCCAGGAAGATGTGACCAGCCCTGCAATTCTCATTGTTACCAGTGGGTGTCACTGTGGTCACTGATGCAGACAAAGAGAAGATTGGTGTGTGGGGAGGAGGGGATGGAAAACCAAAGCACAGACGCTACTGGAATTAGACTTGAGCTCCCAATGCCAAAGTAGCTAGGCCCAGATCTGCCAGCCAGCGTTTGGCCCCAGGGCCACGTCTAGTCCCCACCCGAGCATTACCCACTTTCCCTGAAAGGCTCCAGATGAACTCCAGATCCTGTGTCCATATAGACTAATTCCAGTTGCTTCCCTTTGGTGTTCCCAGGGATTGGACCCCTGTTCTGGTATTCCTGCGGGGGGGCTCTCTCTCCCAGAGCAGTTCCAGCATGGGCCTTGGCAGGACAAGCTTAACTCCCCCTCCACTCTGCTCTTGGCCCTTCGCCCCTAAGGGGAAGCTGGTGTCCATGCCCCATTTGATCCTTGGCCTCTGCTGAAGTCCCCAGCTGTGACACGGACACACCAATCCCACTAGCAATACACCGGAACCACCAAACAGCCAGGCAACAGAGGCTCATTCCCAGCCTCCCCAACAGCACTGACCGGACAAACACACAACGTACAACATTTCACCCAGAATAGCAATCCTGGAGCAATGCAGAGACTCGGAACTAGGCCCATTATGCCAAGCACTGCCTAGCACGTGTCTTGTTAGGAATGCTGAGCTAGCAAGTGAGATATCTGATTGGCTGAGCCTACTGCTAAGTTACATTTTCTAGAGGACTTTGATCCTAAAGAATTTTGCAAACTTTACAGAAGCTGTTTCAGCTAGCAGGGAAATGATCTCAGCAGCTGTTCAACAGCCGCACAGCAGCACTAAGGGGTTTGGGACGGAGTGCAGAATGATCCTAATTGAGACTGCCTGGGAAGGATTTAGGGAGTAGAAGGTTGTTATCTAGGATGTGATTTGGCTGAGACTCTATTCTCACAAAAAGAGCCAACGGATCTTTCACAACTCAGGGTTGTCAGGTGTCATCAGAAAGGCAACACCTCCAGCAGCACAAAATCCCATAGCACTGCACTGGGATCAGTAATGACTCCAAGGTGATAGCACCTCCCCTACCAAGTCGCCCGCACAACTCCCTGCAGCACAGCGCCTTCTAGTGCCACATTGGGACACTAAGGTAAGCACTGACAGAGGGAAGAACACCCCCTACTGAGTCTCAATAGCCAGTTCCTACATCTGGGATATCTTTAGAGGTCACCCATCCAAGCACTGACCCAGCCCAGCATGTGTGATCTGATGAGATCCCAGCCTGTGCTGTGGACATGCACATCCACCCGCCTCAGAGATCCAACAGACGGGCGTGAGTGCCCCAGAGCTGAAGGTTATATCCTTGGCCCAGTAGACATTTACCATTCAACTCGCAGCCAACCAGCTCAAAGCGCAGCGTGCAGGCCCTGTGACACATCACAGGGTAGATGCGGATGTACTGGGCTGTGATCGGAGGATTGAACACGTTGGACTTCATGCCATCATTATTCGTGTTCCCTGGGAAAACCTGCAAAGGCACAGGCCAAGATGAGTGTGTTTAGTGGCCAGGAATGGGGGCCAATATCAAGTCCTCTACCCTAGACTGTTGTCCATAGTAATCTCTGACTCATCGGTCCGATTTTTATCTTGTAGACTCAATAACAAAAGCCATGCGACAGAACAACTCACCACCAACACTGAAGAATGCTTTGGACTCAGTGTTGCCAAACCAAAATGTTACAAGATCATGAGTAAAGCCCCAAAAAACATGAGATTGGCTTAAAAATCATGAGATTGTTTTAAAACAAGAAATGTTGGATTCTTTTTATCCACTTGTCTTGTGTTTGTTTTGTTGTTGTTTTTCGTTTTGTTTTTACCCTTTAGAGCAATGGTTCTCAAACTAGGGCCTCTGTTTGTTCAGGGAAAGCCCCTGGCGGGCCAGGTCGGTTTGTTTACCTGCTGCATCTGCAGGTTCAGCCAATCACAGCTCCCACTGGATCCCACTCCAGGCCAATGGGATTGCAGGAAGCGGTACTGGTCGCCGCTGCCCGCAGCTCCCATTGTCCGGGAGCGGCAAATCGTGGCCACTGGGAGCTGCGATCAGCTGAACCTGCGGATGCGGCAGGTAAAGAAACCAGCCCGGCCTGCCGGGGGCTTTCCCTGAACAATCGACAGCCCTAGTTTGAGAACCACTGCTTTAGAGTGCACTGGGGTCACATTTACATGCTTTTCTCTGCAACCATGAGGGTTATAATTTTTTTTTTTTTAAATGAAGGATGAGATTCTCATATAGTCACAGGATCACAGCAGCTGGGGTTTTAAGAAGTACACCAGTTATCACAAGATGTGTGATAAAATCCTGAGAGCTGGGAACACTGCTGTCAATTAGTAGGTCAGCTTATACATCAGGTGACTTATAGGGAAGTAGATACAGTATAGATGTGCTACTGGTTCTGTAAATATATACATACATAGTATTGTACACTGTAGTATATAGTACAGATGCTTGATTTATTTGTTACCAGTTCAGCCCCCCTAGCAAATTGTTCGAAGACCAGTCCTGTTTCCCACAAATGTATCTGCTGTCAAGACGGGTCTGATGGGGCTGAACAAATCATCGACAGCTTTAGGGAGTTGATGTACTCTTCACTTTGCCTGGTCACTGTTTGCTCTTCTTGTTGTGTGGCTGGTCACCCAAGAAACGGGGCATTGGGCCTGCTCCCTGATAGGTTGACAAACATTTTAAACAGGAGACGTACTACTCGGAGGCTGCCCAGAAGCTTGTGAATCAGAGCAAAGCAAACTTGGGGTGTTAGTCACAAATCAGGGATTCTCTGAATGTTGTTGACTAGTTGCTGTGCTCTGTGCAGGCAGGTGTAATGTGTGTCATTTATACTATTATGAAACCGCAGGTATTTATTGTTCTCAATACCTTTCTGAGACCCCCTCGATCCTGTTTGCAGCCCCTGCAACGACACAGCATCTCCTCTGAGCAGATGCCACCCCCGCCAGTGCTATAATTTCACAGTGGTAACATACCCATGTGCCAACACCCCCAGTGCATCGATCTCCTTGCCCCACACTGACACAGCCCCCCCGCCCCACACACGCACACACACTTCCCTCCCACGTTTGGAGGCAGCAGGCCCATTACTGCAGTACCCACCTTGTCTCGATCCTGGTTCTCGTCCCTGTAGAACACAAACACGCGTCCATCCAGGCTGTGCGCGACTTTGAAGGTGTGGACATACTCAGCCCAGCCCGCACGGCGGGCACCCTGCGTGAGGATCCCTGTCAGCCGCATCTTCCTCAGCAGGTTTACCTGTGGCATGACATAGGGTTACTTGGATGGGAAGGGGAACATGCTAACAAGCCTAACACAGAGTATGGTCTGCGCTACAGCCTTGGCCTCCCAAGTCTCCCATAGAGTATTAGTCTATGTGACCTGCAGCCCAGCTGGACTCCTGGGAATCAACTCAGCCTCGGCACCCTTGAAAGGGGCTGTCCTGTGATGAGTGCTCTGTCCATCTGCAGGCTGCCCCGTTGTTCCTGTGCTAGAACTCCCCATCCCCACAGCCTCACACCATGATCCCAGACCTCTGATCAAAGAGGGAAGGAGGCCCATCTGTACTACCAGAGAGAGCATTGCTGCAGAGCAATGCAAGGTGATTCCTGACTGCCTCCTCCCAGGTGATTGAGCATCCTGCATCAAGAAGTGCCAGCTGCCTCCAAAGGGATGCTGCCCTGGGACACTCCCTTCTTATAGTCATGTTAACATTAGGAGGTTTCCCATCTGAAACCGCTCCTTCTCCAAGGTGGAGATTTCAGCAGGGAATAAGACAATGGGTTCACATTCCCACTGGCCAACAGAATTCTGAGCAGTCCCCCAGTCCCAGCCCTGGAGCATGGGGAAGTGCTGGTAGGAACTGACACATGAGAACAAACCAGTGTTCTAACAAGCCCAGCATACTGTGTCCAGCACTGGCCAGTGCTTAGTGCTTCAGAGGAAGCCTGTTCTGCAATGAACTCATGACCCACCCAAGGGAAAGGTTGTGTGTTCCAACCAGCTAGTACCTGAATCCAGGGGTTCTTGTCATAGTTGCTGGAGGTCCAGGCATTGACAATTCCATTGTTGTTGAGTCGGGCCAGCTCAGGACCCCAGCGCTGCAGGCCTAGGAACCCATAGTACACAGATGAAGCCGAGAGTTGGGCATCTGCAATGGCCCTTCCCTCCATGCCCAGCAAAACAGCACAGCCTGGAGAAAAGAAGGGGAAATGGGGAAAGAAAGGGGAGGGAGATTGGGAATGAAAAGGAAGAGGGGCAGGTCACCGGTAAAGGAAAAACAAGAACAGAGAGGAGGAGGAGAACAAGAGACAAAGAGAAGGTGACATTCGGACCATCACATTCCTGGTTCTCTGGAGAGACTTCTTGTCTCATGGGTATGAAATGGAAACTAGACCAAAGCAGGGACCTTCATTGCCCACTTGGGGCACTGGTTTGGTGTCTCATTAAAATGAGAAGGTGGCTGGTATTTCCTGCTCCCCAGCCACATCTGGCTTCACCCTAACCCCTCAACACAGCCATGCCCTCAGCACTTCCTGAACCAAGATTGTTCAGGCCCAGTTGGTCAGCAACTGTGTTGAACACTCTCAGAGAAGATGTCCAGGTGTGTGCAGAGCTCTCCATGCAGGTTTTCACCACCATCACAGGCCTGGAAAGCCTGAAAAGGGAACGCTCCTTGTATGAACCTCCCTTCTCCACAATCCAGCCACCACAGCTGTCCCATCACAGCAACAAGATGTAAAGAGACCTAAAAAGGGAAAGCCCCCTCTGTGATGGGTTATGATCCAGTCTCTGGGACTATCCCAGAGTCATGAGATGTGAGAAGAGCAGGAGATCCTCCATAGGGGATTCAATGCTCTCTCCAGGTTGCCTCCTCCAGCACTAATTCCATTAGCACTGGGATCTCCAGTGTCAGGGGGCACATAGACAACAACGGAGCTGACTTCAAAAGCCATCAACCTCCGTTTTAACTAATGCCAACCAACAATGCCTCCTTTGTGCTTGTGGGTACTGCTGAGAGCAGAGAAGGGCAACGGGAAGTTTTCGGGGGGGGCGGGAGCAGGATCTGTAGCCGCTTGTCATGGTCAGGGACTTACGGACATGGCAGGTCTTCCCCAAGAATGGAGAGGGGCATTTGCAGGCATAGTCACCATTCAGGTCTAGGCAGGTGCCTCCATTTTTGCATGGCTGTGAGGAGCACTCATTCACGTCTAGGGGAGATAGGAGTGAAGAAGATGAGAGAGAGACTCTGCTCCCCAGTCTCAAACCCAGCACCACATGGTGGGACAGGGAATCCCGTCACCCATGCAGAGAGTTATCAGCAGGCAGCTGCTCTGGCAAGCTAAGTGAGCATTTTAATCCAAACTGCATTCATACTAGCCCTCAGGTGCATGCCAGGCGGCTTGTAGAAGTGGGGTTCTAGCTGAGATGCCCAGCTGTGCCACTGGGGGAGGGAGCCTCTCCTACCGGAGTGGACTGAGCTTAGGGGCACTGGTTCTTCTATGCATCTGTGTGAAGCTCTGGGGAGGATCCCACTCTACACTGCAGATGATGCACAAATTCCCCTCCAGAGCAGGCAGAGCCCCAGGTGTCCTAAAAGCAGAATTGCCATTGACCGGGCTATGGTTAAGATGCAGAGGCCAGACACACCCTTTGCACAGCCTTCTCCCTCAGTATCTTTCTCATTTCTATAGTTCTCTCAGTGCACTCAATGCTGAACCCTGCATCCCACCTGGTGCCAGCCCCTGCATGCCACCTGGCTCTGGTCCGACATTGTACTCATCACCTGGCCCCACATCCTATCAAGAGTAGGCAATTGCATCCTACCCAGTACTTCCATCTCTTCCGGCACCTCCCCACATCCCACCCAAGACTAGTCCCTGCATCTCACCTGGTGCTGGCCTACTTATCCCAAGTGGCACCAGCTCCCACACCCCACCTCATGCTAGTCCGTAGGTCTCCCCTCCCACTCCAGCTCCCAGATTTCCAGGGACAGCTCCAGAACCAGCGATCCAGAGCAAATCTGACAGCTGGGCTGTTGCAGAACAGATGGAATCACATAACCTCTTCTAGCAGGCACCAGAGCCAGCAAGTTATTTCAGAGGCATGTGAGGGGAGAGTCATCATGTGAGGCTGCCCAGTGCATTCCCAGGAGCTCAGGGTGAGAAACATCCAATGAGTTGGTGGAAACAAACCCAGCGGGGTATTTTGCTGGATTAGTCACTTACACACACCCCAACAATACGTGGAAGGTAACTGGGTTAACATACACAAACACAATCCACCCCATGGACATCTGGTCTCCATGCTCCCCTCCCACCTCGGCAGCTCCTCCTGAAGGGAGGTCTTTTCTCATGTCCCCATCTCCGCCAGAGCCAGTGCTTGGTGCCACCCTCACAGAAGCAGCCCTTACTCACTCTTTTGGCAGTGGGTGCCTGCATACCCTGCAGGGCACTTGCAGACATATTCCACAAAGACATCGCCCCGGTTGGGCAACAGCTGGCACTCGCCATTGTTATGGCAGGGATTAGAGTGGCACGGGCCTGGGGAAAGAAACAGAGGAAGCAAACAGTTGTCAAATGGGACCAGGGAAAGGAAGAATCCACACGGTTCCCAGGCTGCAGGGCTCTGGCACTAGCACGCCTGTTACTGTGACTTGGTGACCCTGTAGGCCAAAAGCCTAATGGGAAGAAATTGTCTGAAGTAAAATTGCACTCCTCTCAAGTAAAATTGTACTCCATTTGGCTTATTTTGCCTTATACTCCATTTTGGTAGTTTTGAATTAGTAAGATGAAATTGTTGCCTTGAATTAGTAAATTGTTCTGAGTTTATTCTTTGTTGATTGTGTTGATAGAAGTTTTATGGCTGTAATTGCCTTATTTACGGTTTGGTGTGAATGAAGAATGTACGGTGATTGACTGAGACAGGACAGCTGGGCCGGATGGTCAAGAAGGGAGTGGAGGAGTCGAGAGGCACCAACTTTATTACGGGATAGCAGATTGACAACCCTAAAGCAAAGGCATAACACCGCAAGGACGAGATAAGGAGCTGAGCCAAATGGACAGATAAGAAACAGCTGCGGATCCTCCCCGGAACAACTCAAAATAATGCTAAACAGCAACCTTGAATACCTCATGACTGACAGCTCCAGTGTGACACAGGAAGGTCCATAGACTTGTATGGGAACTTATCACCATAAAAGAAGGGTGTATTGCCATGGGACTTTGGGTTTGTTCTGAATCAACATCGGAGCTTCGAATGCGTTCGACAGAGCCCAGCTCCCCCTCCTTCGTGTGCAGTTTCAGCTGGCCACTGGAACTGACTGAGCCACACTAAGGACTGGTAACTATAAGATCCAGCTGCAGAACTTTTTTGGAGGGTGGCAGAGTGGGTGTGAGAGTGAGTGAGTGAATGGAAGCACACGCTGATTTCAATGCTCAAATTGTACTCTCAATAAATGCAGCGTATTGTGTTATCACCTTTTAAAAGATTCTGTTTGCATCTTATAAGCCTAACAACCTCAAGTCCTGCATGGATCTGACATAGCTGCATTTGGCTCTGGGTTAGTGCTCCTGTGGTGTGTGTGAATCTGGTATAAGCCTGCACTGGTTGTCATCGGTGTTTGAAACTGGACCTTCGGCTCCATAACAGAGATCTCTACCACTCCATTGCCAGGTAGCAGAAGTACAATGTTATCCTGCAGTAGACCAATCACTAGAGAAATGCATGACACATACTTTGACAGTCTGTTAGTTATTTCCCCATGAGAAGAAGCTCATCCTAAGAGTCTAAGATCTACCTGTGTTCATGTCCTTGTTATAGGCACCAGTTTTATAACACCACCCTGCACAGATCATCGGCAGGGTTGGAACTTGGAAGCAGCCAGTGGACAGGGTCAGTACATGGGAAAGCATACGTGGATCCAACAGATCCACGTATTATGTGTTATTGTGTTATTGCTGATGCACCACAATCACATACAGATGAGATTCCAGTCTTGGAGCATCTGGACCCGCCTCCCGCATGGGCTGTACCTTTCTCTGTGTCATTGCAGTCAATCCCAGTGAAACCTTCAGGGCAGATACAGAAGAATGGAGTCTCATTGCTACCAGTCAGGCAGGTACCCCCATTCTCACAGTGGTTCACATCACAGAAGTCACCTGTAACCAAGGCCACAAGTCATTACAAACACTAACTGCCAGGGAAACCACACATGAGCCAGCTATAGATCCAGGTTTTTGACTGAAATCTGATCTTGCAGGAAAATTCAAACGCAGATACCCTGCCTTTCAGAGCTCATCCATGTTACTTTGGGTGCAGCACAGTCTGAAGTGCAGTGGCACAGCTGAGTGGGGGGCCCCAGGCTGGGTTCACACATGATGCTGCAGGGCAGGATCCAGATGCACTGGCAGAGCTATGTATGGGGTTCCAGAACTGGAAGAGCAGTCAGAACAGAGGGCACCGGCAGAGATGGGAGGAGGGAACTTGCCCAGCTCCCACCCTCACAGTGCACATGGCCCCGACCTACATTCTCAGTGCAGTTCCACAGCGTCTGCCTAGGAGACCAAAGTCCCTCGTAAGTTCCCCAAGGAGTTTCAAGCTCTCCTCTTGTGCCTGAATGTCTCAATCTCCTTCAGCACTGCAGGGTAATGCCTAAGGTGAGGCGTGCTAGGAGCAGAAGGGCGTGGGAGGCTCAGGGAGAGGGGAACCATCAGTGCCCACTGTTCTGCAACTGGGCCTTTGCTTTGACTCCGGTTGCGCTAGTGAGCCACCAATCTTCCCAGCATGTCACCCCACATCTTGCCATTTGACAGTGTCAGTCCCCCATCTCCCACGTCCTGCCCCCTCCACACCTTGATCATCCTGCACTGGGGACCAGGGCAGCTGGTTCCTCAGTCTGTGCCCCATGGCTTTGTCCCTAGGCAATCTGTTTTCCATCATGCAGATCTCACTCTTTGGGAACATCCCTATTATTCAGCCTAAATGTGCTTTGCTCCAACCCATTCCTCCTAGTTCACTGGGCCAGGGGCAGCTGTGAAATGACCACAAACTTCCTGGGAGGAAGGGGTGGACTTATAGCCAACATTGCCCTCCTTGAGGAGTAAGTGGAGGAGCGAACATTCCTCCTTCCACCCCCTAGACCTGTATCCAAGCAGTGCAGGGAGCAGAGCGGAATGGGGCAAGCTGAACAGAGCATCAGATGCACTCACACCAGGAATCAGATGGGCCAAGTATCTGATATTTCAGTTAAGACGGTTTATATTTGTGAAAGATTGAAAAACCAGCATCTCCTAAGGAACAAACACTCTGGAAGCCCAGTAGAAGCTGAGTGGAGCAGAAGGGGTACAGGCCAGTGGCCTATCACTGCCTAGAAACAGGGCCAGCTGCTGCTCCAAACAGCAAGTGAGCACGAGAGGGGTCAGCCCCCCAAGCGGCTCAGACCTGCCCCAAGAAAATGCATCTTACCCAGAGGGCACTTCCTGTCTGTGTCCATTTCCTGGGTGCAGGGAGAGGCCCCCAGGGTCCATCAGGGCATCTGCCTCAAGTAGTGCCCAACAGAAGTCTTCCCACCTGCTACCCATCCGCAGATGGCTCTGTGCAGCAGACCAGCATTTGCCCAGGACCCCACTCTGTGAGTGACTCCCCTGGAGATGGAAAATCTCCATTCCTAGGATAGGTGTAGTTCACACAGTACAGGGCAAGCTCCTCCTGCCCCATCCCCTGTCAGCCAGTGAGGCCTCCGCACCCTCAACAGGGGCATGAGGGAAACTCCTCTAGAGCCATTCAGCCCCTGGTTTCACTAATGACACTGCCAGCCCAGAAGCCAATTGTGAAAGTGATTTTGGCTGTGCCCGGGAGCTTGGCTGAAACCCACCAGTTCATTTCACACAGCGGGAGAGGGGGTCTGCCAAACAGCTGGCAGCTGGGTATAACTTCTAGGGCCCTCCTTGCTGACCTGGGCAGATTCAAATGGGTGACCCCTGTGTGAAAGGTTGCATCTCTCATTAGCAAGCACTGGGGCAGCTTGTCTCCTGACACCAAGCTTCTCTCTGCCACATCGGCACGTTAGAGCAGGGGATTAGCTCAGGTGGAGACTCCAGAGACAACCTCCCCTGCCCCCCCTCCCCCACTACCTGTATGGGTAGTTAATGAGCTGAGAGCTCACTGCCCAGAGCTGCACTGAACAGCACGGCTCTCATTAGCCTAAGCCACTGCTCAGGGAGTTATTACTAATTAGTCTTTTAATAGCAAGGCTCCTCAGAACTAATCCCACATCCCAGACCTCCACATCCGCAGGGTGTGCTCGTGGCAGATGGAGCAGTCCAGCCTGGGTTAACTGGATGCTTCAGAAAAGCTGCTGCTGCTCCTTTAGCCCAGCCTGAGAAAGCGGAAGAGCTTGGGCACCAGGTCAAATTGCTGCATGTGCCGCCCAGCCTGGCTCTGCATGACCTCATCTTCCATCAATGCACTGCCATGAGCTACAACAGAGGAGGAGGAGGGAGATGCTGAAGGGCCAATGGGGAGTGGGGATGTCTTTGCCCATTTCATTCATCAAGGAGTGGGGCTATTTACTTGCCCCATGCTCCTCAAGTCTCCTGGGCACCCGGACACTCAGTATCAAGGATCCTTAAAGGCAGCTGGCCAAGGCTTTGCACACAGCACTGGGTCTGTTCACAGAGAGGCACTGGTTACTTAGAGAGACACATGGGTGACAAGTGTGTGTCCCCCAAGCATCTGCTGTGCCAGCTGCCTCCACTACAGGAGCATCTGGTTCACACTGGGGCCAGGACACGGCAAGGCAGAGGAGACCAGGCAGAGGAGACTAGGCTGGAAAGACCACTCTACCGCATTCCTCCCCAGGGCAGGGGCAGAATGGGCCCCCTCCTATTTCCAGCAGGTCTCATTGGCCACACCCCATTGTTAGCAGGCACTGGAAGGGCCAAATTTTCAAAAGCCCCCAGTGATTTGGGGTGCCTCAGTGTCTGGGACAGCTGGGGCCAGATTTTCAGAGCCATGCAGCACCTCCTGCTCCACTGCCTTTGACTGGAGCTGTAAGTGTCCTGAGAATCAGACCCCAGCTGTCCCACACTGGGCTCCCAACTGAGACACCCAAAATCACCAGCCACGTTTGGAAATGTTTGCTTATGTGGCCCCAAGAACTGGCAGGAGACAAAAATAATGTCCTGTGAGGCTCTGGGCTCCGTATCCCAGCCCTAGCCCAGAGCAGTCCAAGACACTGTCTTGGGAAGGGAAAATGGGTGCCCCTCCCAACCAAAATTGACAGCACAACCTGCAGGTCCCCCACTGCCCTTGTGCCAGCCTCGGTCCCTTACTGCCCCAGGGCCCCCCACTGCTCCAGCAAGCACCCCGTCTTTTCCCTCTACTCCCAGTGTTTCATCCCACATCTTGTCGCTCACCTCTCCCATATTCCACCCTCTCAGCCCCTCATCCCATCCCTACCTTCCACCCCCAAAGTACAGCCTCTTCACCACTGCCCTGTCTCTCGCCAGCCCTGTGCTCACAGCATGCCCAGTCTTCCCTTCCCAGCTAAGGGCCGTGCAAACAAGGCAGGGTGTTTTGTTATATAAGAGGGAAGCGTTAGCTAATAGTTAGAGCAGAGGTCTGTCAGCCGCAACTCCTGGGATCTCTTCCCAGCTCTGGGAGAGACAATTGGGGCCTGGGGTGTCTGTCAGGACTATTGGCTTGTGTAGCGAGTGGCTAGAAGCTGGGAGCCAAACTTCCTAGGTTCTATTTCCAGCCGCTGGGTGTGAGTGCAGAGCTGTACCCACAGCCTCTCCCTGCTCTGTGACCTTGTTCTGTGCCTCATCTCCCCCTCTGTAAAATGGGGACAGCGACCCTGACTCCACGGGGTGGGCTGCCGTGCACTCACTCCAGTGAAGCACTACCGAGGAAAGGTGCTAAGAGCTGGGTGTTAGTGGGGGTCTTACTGCAGAAATGCTGAGCGATCGCCGTGCAGCGCCATACCCCTCCTGCTGTCATCCCAGGGGCCCATTCTCCCAGCTCTCAACATCAGCCAGAAGTGGAAGGCGATTTACCAACCGCTACTTGGCCCTCTCCACCCCCACACCTGGGGACGAGGCGAATCCCACAGCCAGAGAATCCCAGACTTTGATCTGCAGCTGCAGGCGGGCCAGGCTGGGTATGGCCCCCCATGCCAGCGCGGATTTTCAGCCTGAGTGTGAGACACCCGGGAGATCTTGAAGCAGGACAGACGGTGGGAGGAGGGAGAGGCCAATGATCCAAACCATAGGCGTAGTTAGGGGGGCAGGAGGGGATGCTGCCCCACAAACGACAAGCCTCAGACAGGTACAGAATTGGCCCCCACGCACAGCCCCATTGGCCAGACTGGAGCTGCCCCCCACCCCCAAATACAGAAGTTAAACTGAGCCTATGATCCAGACTCACCCGTCACAGCTAAAACCACTGAAACAGCGAGGATGGCACCGAACAACGTCCGCAAAGGGCTCGATTCCTTCATCTCCCTCCCTTTGGGCTCGGGCTCAGGCTCGCCACTCCGGCTCTACGCCGCTCCCTGGCCCGTCCCGCTGGACTCGCTCCTCAAGTCTGTTTATGTCCCGACTTCTCCTCCAGAGGGATTAAAGTCAGCGAGTGAGTGAGTCAGACGGGCGCCCTCCCATCCAAGCCTGAGCCTGCAGATTGCACCCAGCCCCACGTGCTCCAGCCGGCTGGCCAATGACACGCGGCACCCACCCCAAACAGCAGCGGCGAGCTGCTCCAGGAGCTGGGTGGATGGGCGTGCAGCGGACGGGCCCACGCCTGGGGCAATGCACTCGGAGGAAAGGCGAATGGCATGGAAACTCCCTTCAGAAGGAAACGGAGTGAAAGTCCCTCGCTGTTTGGATGCAGCGCAAGGAGCAAAATGCAAACCCCGTGCCAAGGAGTTGTGCAAGAGACATGACTGCATGTGCCCTCACCAGTGCTTACCCCTGGCACCTGTCAGTTTGGCAGTCCATAGCCCCAGCACCTCTGAGCTTGCTGCATCAATTATGAATGTAAAAAAAAAAAGTTTGAGTCTGGACACCTCTTTCATTACAAATTAAGCATTGGTCTTTATCTCATGCAGCTCACTCCTGCTCCACAAGATTGTCTTCTTTTCCAGTCCTGGGCTCTACGCACAGCTCTGCCAGTGCCCCTCAAGGCCTGACCTGCAGCACCCTACTGTTCAAATCCGGGCCCTCCATACAGCTCTGTCCATGCAATTTACTCTTGACATGCAGCCCCCAAGCATTCGTGGAAACTGCACTCAGCTTCAAGCATTGTCAACTGAATGCTGTGGGGCGGGTGCATCTCTTTGTTCTGTGTTTGTACTGCGCCTAGCACAGCAGACTGGGCCCTCTAGGCACTGTTGCAACACACAATAATAAGCAAACAGGCCTCGGACTTGCCAATGTTTTTTTTAGTTCCTAACTAACTGCTGCTTGTTATAGTGCAAGGGGGAAAGTACATTGGCTTGCACAGACCTATGTTTGACAAAGCCCTGGCTGGGATGATTTAGTTGAGGATTGGTGCTGCTTTGTGCAGGGGGTTGGACTGGGGGTGTGGCTACACTTCGAATTGGCAGCGCTTTGAAGTGTGAGTGTGGTCAGAGCAGCAGCACTGGGAGAGAGCTCTCCCAGCGCTGCATGTAAACCACATCCTTTACGGGTGTAGCGTGCAGCCTCCCAGCGCTGCCACCCTGATTACACTGACGCTTTACAGCGCTGTATCTTGCAGCGCTCAGAGGGGTGTTTTTTCACACCCCTGAGCGCGAAACTTGCAGCGCTGTAAAGTGTGAGTGTAGCCAAGGCCTAGATGACCTCCTGAAGTCCCTTCCAACCCTGATATGCTATGATTCTATGTTTAATGAGCCAACATTCATCATCATCTACACATAGACTGCTAAGGACCCTTGTGCCCGTCAGAGTGAGCAAGGCTGAAGGCTTTGCACCAGGCATCGTGTAGTGAAGTTCCCTGATCTGGCACAGTTCTGCAGATCCACACATCTCTGGGGCAGTCCCAGGTAGGACAGGGCATGTACCCCTTCACACATCAATGGAGAGTTTGAAAGCACTGTGCACTGAAGTGGTTTTGTCCATCGTGATGATGTGGCCAAAGAGCACGCAACACTGCTTTCAAATATAATGAGTGAGTGAAGAAAGGTCAGATCTTTGGGAGACTGTGAAATTCGCACAAAGCCAAATCACTTGATGCTCAGGATTTGGTGCTGACAGTGCATAGGGAGTGCCACTAGCCATTCCAAGTCTGCCTGTAAGAACATCCAGATTTCTGACCCGTATAGCAATATGAGTAGTCAACATTCAGTCACTTAGAATGTTTTCAATATAGCTTCCATTTTTGTAGGACCTACAAAAACTATGCTTTCTACTCTTCCTGTGCAACAGCAAACTAACTTATCCTCTTCCTGGAGTTGTGCTGGCATCATCTGGGGAGTGGAGGCACAAGGGAAGGTGTGTCTTTGCCATGAGAGAGTGCTAGATAGAAACTCTGTGTTTATAAATCTATGACTGACAAATAAATAACGGGCCAAATGGATAGGAGACAATATTTCCCAGTGAATGGGAATAGCGTCTCACTTCATCCAGTTATCTCCTTGGCACAGCACTGCATGCCCGGGCACACTGCATGCCCACGTGCAGAGGGAATCAGTGCCACAGCAGATCCCTCTCCCTCAGCCCTTCCTAACATCTGCTTCAATCACATTGTCTCTTGGTGGCAACCCAATTCACAAAGCTCTTAGGCCCCAGGATAGGCCTAGACAAGGAGGGAGAATCGGGGTAGGTGCCAGGATTGCCAGGTGAGATGCTTATGATCAACCCAAAGCAGATAACAACAAGACACATCTCTACCCTTTCCAGCCCATCATATATCTCTTTTCATTAGCTCTTGCAGTCAATGGGAGTACGTGGACCGAGACAGCAAGATCTGTTATTGGTTGTGGGGAGCTACAAAAGGGTTACTGATTGGTTGTATAAAACGTGGGGATGGGCTATGCTCCTGGGATTCAGTCCCAGCCTCTGTAACCCGCAACTACTGGCCAGATTTGAGGTCTCCCACGTTTAGGCTGCTGCAGCTCCAGAAGCTCAGGTCTCCTGCAGCACAGTACTAAGGCCCAGGCAGAGCAATGACCAGGGCCCCAGCCCCAGCCCCAGGGAGCAACAGACCAAGACTTGACCGGATGCTCTGCAGGGCAGTGCAAGGCCCTAGCCAGGAGGGCACTGCCCCTGGCTTGGGAAATGAGAGAGCAGGCCAGAAATAGCACATGGGTCTCACCTGGAGCAGCGCCCAGCCACTGGGCCTGCTCCACAGTCAGAGCCGTTAGTAACGAAAGTGAGAAATAAAGGGTTACGAATCTGGCATTGTAGACAAAGTTGCTTAATTCGCAGACTTGAGGAGTATTAATGAGCTGGCCTAGCATGTGCTGTTTGCAAGGCTCCAGCCTGCATGGCCCCTTTCAGCCCCTGTGCTAGGGCACAGTTTTTCCACTGAGAGTCCCTGTCCCTTTGCATGGTGGTGGAAGCTCATGCAGATATGAGAGGCAGCAGGGCACTTCCTGACCGTAGCAGCTGTTCACAGCACATGCCCCCCTTCTGGCAGGAATATGGGGACAGAGGGCTAGGTAGGGCAGTGTCAGCTGGATGGGTCTAGCTTCACTGCTGCCAAGGCTCAGCAGGAGGAGTGGCCTTTGTGCAGCACAATTCCCCCTTTCTTGTCCTGTGTCAGGCAGGAGAGAGCAGAGGGGAAGGACATCATGGCTCCTGCCACTTGTGGGGAATGGTGGAAATGAACTTCTCAGTGCAGCAAACATGCTGAGTGGGCAGCCTCTGTTTGTGCGGTCTGTGTGGGCTGCCACATCTTCCCAGCCCCTTCTACTCCCCATTAGCTGTGCTCCTCCACCTTGCCCCTGCTCTTCCTGCATCTCCAGGGGCTCTTCACCCCCCTTTCCCAGGGCTGGGGGGCTGCAGCAGGATCCCTGCTCCCTCCTCCAGGCTGGGGGTGCAGCTCCAAGGATTCTCCCCCCTGCCTGAAGGGGAGAGGAGGAGCTGAGGATCTGCCCTGCACTGCTAGCCTCTTTCTGCTCCCTCCTCTCCACCTATAAAGAAGGTGTCAGGCTGCTGAGAGGGGGAGGAGAGAGCTCTGCCTACCTTCTACAGCAGCCCTGATTGGCTGCTCTTCCCCAGGAGGCAGGCAAGTGGGGCAGACAGCCAATCAGAGGGGCTTTCCTGCAGGCAGGGTCTGGAGCTTTGGGAGATTGGCTGTCTGGTGCCTCAGCATTACCGTTAATTTTACTGCTGTTTATAGTGCTGCTATTGTCATTGTGGTTTCTCAGTCAATCCTCTGATCATCAGCCATGCAAACTTTATTTAGTATTATAAGCAACAATCCTTCCTGAATGGCCCCTGTTTCCTTATGTGCCGGCCTTCTCCCCCATCGTATATGCAGAGCAGTTCAGAGTAACAGGAATTGCCCAAGGCACTATGACAGGAGGAACCAGGCATTTGCTGCTCCTTACTGGAGGCCCCACCACCTTGGCTCAGCCCTATGAAGCTGAAGAGAAGAGCAGCGAGTTTGGATTTCTGGGGTTGCCTAGATAGGGTGACCAGATGTCCCGATTTTATCGGGACTGTCCTGATATTTGCTTATTTGTCCCGTGTCCCGACCTACCTTCAGTCGGGACACGAATTGTCCCGATATTTTGCCTCCACTCACAGGCGGAGTGGAGCCTGGAGGGGGCTCATGCCCCCCTGCCCCGACTCTGTCTCTTCCTTCCCCCATTGGATCCCTCCCCAAATCCCCACCCTGGTCCTGCCTCTTCCCCAAGCACCCCGCATTCCTCCTCCTCCCCCTCCCTCCCAGGCTTGCGCTGATCAGCTGTATGGCGGCGCAAGCGCTGGAGGGAGGGAGGAGGTGGAGACGGAGTGGAGACAAGCTGGTGGGGGGGTGGGAGGGGCATGGAGCTCCTATGGCCATTTTTTTCTCTGCCCCCCACCTCTTGCGTCCTGATATTTCACCTGTGTGATCTGGTCACCCTATGCCTAGATATGTCTCCAAGGATCATGTGCTGGAAGAACCAGTGAGACTTGTCCCCCAGTAGTCAGAAGGGCTAAGAGCAGTCAGAGGCCAGTCAAGGCCCAGCAGGCCAAATAAAAAGGACTGGCTGTTTATCAAAGGCCAGTTCAGGGTGAAACTGTGACAGGGACCTAAGAAACCTACCCTGGGCAGGGGCCTACTGCTGACAATACATTTGATTGGATCAGCGAAGGACTCTTGGTTTACATTATGGCCTTTCATGGCCAGGTGGCATTTGGAGTTAAGGGATAGGCCCACACAGTTAAATAAATCCCAGGAGCACAGACCCATGCCACCCATGCCCAGGAAACATAGGGACCTATTAGCCACCTATTCCCCTCCTAGCATCTCCATCTTCTGCTGGTGGCATCACAATCAATGACTGCTGACATGAAGATGACTCCACAAAGAGAGGAGGTCACTTCAGCTGGAGGAGAAGCTGGAGGAGGAAGCGGAGCAAAGAACCTGCTTTTTGTAGAAGCACCCAGTACTGGGGTAATTATTGTTGTTGTGTTCAGAGCACGCTAGGCAGCTGGGAGCCTGAGAGGAAAGGGGCCAGGAAGGAGAGCCCAGAAGTGGGTGGAGTGAGGCTCCTGGAATTGTGAGTCACTGTACAAAGGTGTTTACCCTGTAACTCAGCCACAGAGGCAGTTCTAGGGAGATGGATGGTCTCTTAAAAGAATAAAAAGCAGCATCTTTTCCTTCAGTCCCTAAGGACATAAATGCCACTGTGTTCCTGGCAATAAACAGGGAAATGAGTATTTTTTAAAATGCCATGGGGAAGCCAGATTGTCCCTAACTAGGATAGAGTTCAAAGTGTTCCAGGAAGCATCAGTGGCTTGTTAACAGACGACCTGTGAAAGGGAGTGACAGACTCCAAGGAATCATAGAAGTTAGGTTTGCCCATCATCTTCCAGCCTTATCTCCCTGAGCCCAGTGAATGAATACACATCCTATGCACCAGGAATTAAATAGGAGAGTAACTGACCTGTAACGTAAAAGAATAAATCAGCTATGGATGGAGGCAGCTTCTATGTATTCTAAACCGAAACCAGATTTCACAGAGCAGCCAAGCCACCTGCAGGGGATGAGTTATTTAAAAGATTTTTGAGGGGAAAGGTCAATTTCACTGCATCCTACTGCAACAATCCAAGCTCCATCATGGAAGGTTTTATTGCTAGGTTTAGTTTCTTTTGCATCTGCTTCCACCAGGTCAAAGTATACTCTTACCCCTTTCGACCCAAACGGTTAGCCAAAATCTAGGGCTTGAGGATTGTTTCAGTTAGGAGGAGAAATTGATGATGGATCCATGTATTTCTTTGATGCAATCCTGTTTAATTACCAAGAATATACAAAGTCAGGTTTCTGTTTCTCTGAACTCAGGAGGACTGGAACAACAGTTTGCTCACAGTTCCAAGACCCCTTCAGCCAGCACTCAGGCCCAAAAGCTCTCTAGGCTTTTACTCAGGGCCACAGCCTCCATTCTTTTTCTGCTCTCTTCTTGGCTTTCTGCTCCTTCTCTCTCTCTCTCTCTCTCTCTCTCTCTCTGTTTCTCTGCTATTTCCTGCTGCTTCCATCTCATACATACAGACACACTGCTCCAATCCAATCAGTCCCCTTCCCCTTTGTTTATCAGATCATAGTTGACCTCTCCTTGGGCCGCATGGCTAACATCTACTCCAACCTTGCATGAGGCTTTCAGCTTTGTTTTGCGTGGAGGTCCTTGTAGTTTCAGCCATTTATTCCATCAAGGAGCTCCAGTGCTTGTACACTTATCTTGAATGAAAACCGGCTGTTACACCCACCAGTTTCAATGAAGTTTAATCCAACTCATAACAATTCCATAAACTTCCCCCACTCTCCAATTAAGGTTCTGAAACACCAGCCCCCATACCCTGATGCTTCTGTCTGGAAGGGCTTTCCTTTCCCACTCCCAGAACTGAGTGGGGTCTCTTCTTGATAAAAACAAAGTTCCTCTAGAAAGGAATGGAGCCAGGCATCCAGACATGATCTGGAATATTTCAACGGCCTCTTTCAGTATGTAGTAAAGCCCAGTGCATTGTGGATTCTTGTCTTCCCAGGGGTGGCCAGTACCAGCTTTCTAGGCATTTTGGTTCTAGGAACTCCTACTCTACTCAGTGCTGGTTACTCCTCAGCTGGAGTAGTGTGTCCAGTTTTGGTCACCAGTGTATAGCAAAGATGGAGAGAAACTGGATAGGATCCAGATGTGAACAACAAAGATGATTAAAGGGATGGAATTCAACCCATATAAGCAAAGGCTGAAGAGATTGAGAATGTTTAGTTTGGAAAAGGGCAGACTGAGGAGGGATGTGATCGCAGTCTTCAGATACCTGAAATGCTCCATAAAAAGATGGAGAAAGGTTGTTCTTTTTTGCCACAGAGGGCAGGACAAGAGGCAATGGGTATGATCTACAGCACAGCAGATTTAGAATAAGTCTTCGGAAAAACTTCCTAACTGTAAGAACAGTAGGACAATGGAACAGACTGCTTAGGGAGGCTGTGGAAGCCCCTTTGCTGGAGATTTTCGAAAGGAGGCTGGAGCCATCTGTCTTGGATGGCTTAGACACAGGCTACGTCTACACTACCCGCCGTATCGGCGGGTTACAATCGATTGCTTGGGGATCGATATATTGCGTCTCATCTAGACGCGATATATCGATCCCCGAGCGTGCTTATATCGATTCCGGAACTCCACCAACCCCAACGGAGTTCCGGAATTGACAGGGGGAGCAGCGGACATCGATCCCACGCGGTGAGGACGGGTGAGTAATCCGATCTTAGATATTCGACTTCAGCTACGTTATTCACGTAGCTGAAGTTGCGTATCTAAGATCGATTTTTCCCCGTAGTGTAGACCAGCCCACAACAAATCCTGCATCTTGGCAGGGGGTTAGACTAGATGACCTTTGCAGTCCTTTCTAATGCAATGGTTCTATGTTTCTGTGGTTGTCATTGAGGCCAGCACCAGGTACTGAAATCCCTCCTGACACTACATGGTTGGTGTTTGAATTCACACCATGGCACTTGGCATTAGGATCAGCTTGCTTGGCATTTGCATCCACTTTTTCCCTTAAAGTGGACCAATGTTAAACTTGATAGATTTGCTTCCAGCCTAGAGGCCAACTCCACTCCCACATCTTCTGCATATTAGGAAACCTTTTTATACATCGCCCCCAAGCCACTTCAACATTCAGGCCCCAAAGCCGCCTCTCTGCTCACTATGTGTCTGCAGCAGGTTCCCTCACTTCGGCCCCTCACACAGAAGAGTAGGTCACAGCAGCACAATACGGGCTGTATTTTATACCTCAATATTTGGGTCCTGAAGAGATTTTCCAGTGCTATGAAATTAAACCTTCTATAACAACACACGTGCTTGTTACTTTGAGGGGGAGGAAGGTGCAATCTATAATGCGGTCTCAAGAGGATTAATCCCTAGCCTGTTCCTAATCCTTCTGACGAGGCAACCAGGCACTCGCTGCTGGGATCTGCACCCAGAATCACCTGCTTCAACTGCTTCATCTGCCCTGACCTAAAAACTGGCCAATCTGCATCCCAAATCCTGGCGACTGATGGCCAGAAAAGACATCTGGGATTTTTCACAGTCTCTGCATGAGACTTGACCTTTCCTTATTCTCCCCACAGAAAAGAGCTTCCTAAATTTTTACCTCCCTTACTGATAAAGGGCCATTATTTGTAGGAACCCAGAGTATTTGGCTGTGCTAAAATTTAGGTAACTAAGAACTCAGGAAGATCTAAATAAACCTACATACTGAAGGATAATAATTGATAGCCCATATCGCTTTACAGCCATTTCTTGTCCAGTTCCCCTGGGAGGGAGGGAGAGCATTATTGGTTCCAGGTTATAACGAGGATAGTGCAGTGCAGTTACATGATTCTGCCCAGTTTACCGTGCAAATCTGTTTCAGGGCTGAGACAAGAACCCAGGCGGCTTGACTTCACAGCCTCTGCTCCAAACTCAATAAAACAAGATTATATTCAGATTAATATTAGTGTCTCTCAAGTACTTTTATATAACCCCCCATTACCATTGTCTCTGAGTGCCTCCCAGTCTTTAACAGGCTTATCCTCACAATGCCCTGGGGATTGTGGAGATTTCTCCATTTCCATCTGGGGAAAGGAGGCTTCAACTGGTGAAGTATCCTTCTCCCAATAGCACATATCAACATTCCTTTCAGACTGGCCTAGACAAGCTACAGAACAATGGAACCATTGTCATGATTAGCAAGGATGAGTGGACTGAATCTGCTCAAATACAAAGCAAATACTTGCAGGCAGATAAGCACTAAATAGTCCTTCTTTTTGGAAACCTATTGCCACACACTCCTACATCCTAACTTGTGCTCTCTCCTAACTTTACTCTTGCTATTTCATTTGATAACTGAGTGATTCCGAGCCAAGGGATAAATGCTGGTCTTGATTTGACAATGGCCTATTCAGATGAGTAATGTTTACTCAGGCAATTTGTCCCATTGATGGGATTAGTGTGTGGGTAAAACCTTGCAGGACTGGGCCCTGAGTTATACGCTGTTGTGCTCCCATTTAGTTGGGAACCACACCCTCCCCTGGCAGATGTGGATGCTTCATTGCACAGCTTCCCAACACCAGCTGCACTCATTGCTCTAATCACCCTTCTGGGTGACCTTCACTCACTCAACATGCAGAATTGCCACAGCTCTGGCACAAGAAAAAACAAGGACACAGTGGCACCAGGAAGCAGCCTCCTTTAACCTGTGAGGAGAGTCCCCATGTCAGGCAGCTGGATCAGCACCTTCTGCCACCACATCTTGGGTCCATGTAGTGACGCCCTCTCATCCTGATACAACATCTGGGTTCTTTTCACGTCCTGCGGGAAATGAGACCCGCTCCCCACGTGGGGACTTTCCCATGAGAATTAAACTATGCTGGGGAAGACCCTCACAGGAGAGGGGACATTCTCCTAGACCAGTGGTTCCCAAACTGGGGTTTGTGAACTCCTGGGGATTCGCGAAATGTTACAGGAGGTTCTTGGGGAAAAATTCCCTAATGGCAAACAGAGCTGTCCCTAGTGATCCCAGGCAGCATGGGGCCAGCAGCCTGGAGCCCCTGGACTTCCAAGAGCTAAGCAGACAGGGCCAGCCCACAATATTTTGGCACCTGAGGTGGGGAGCTCAAATGATGCCCCCATGCCCCCTCGCTTGGGCCAAAACTTTGAAAAGTCTCAATTCTGCCTTCTTCCAGTTCTGCTCCTCTCATGGTACTGCTCTGCTACCTACCCCAATAAAGGAGAACTAACAACTTAAAATGCCTTGTTCAAAAATGTTAAGTAACACAACTTTCAAACGCCTGAACAGCAAATGTAACTTTTCTTGTCTGCATAGTAAACACTAGCATTTTTATCTGTTTGAATAATCAAAGTGGTGCTTTCCGTGCCTTCTTAGTTGCAAAGATTTGAACCTGTTCTGTGCCAGCTATAGTGGCTCTCAACACTCAATTGAAGGGGACAAATAAGCAGGCTGGTAGCAGGGCCTGAGTCAGGGAAGATATCAGCATCTTAAGGGCCTAACTGGCTCCTACTACTTCAGTTCAAGGGAATAGCAGGAAACTCCCTGAGAAGCTGGTGTTAATCAGTCCAGGCTCCTGGGAGTGCTAGAGAGGTACATAGAGGCTCCTCCTCCTCTCTGTCCCTGCAGCTCCTGCTGCTTTCTGTTATTCCCTCTCACCTTTTCTCCTGCCCGCCTGTTATGTCGCTTGTGCCCTCCTTCCTCCAGCACAGCACTCCACCATCTCTGTGCATCTAGAGCAGTGCTTCTCAAAGCCGGTCCACCACTTGTTAGGGAAAGCCCCTGGCGGTCCAGGCCGGTTTGTTTACCTGCCGCGTCCGCAGGTTCGGCTGATTGCAGCTTCCACTGGCTGCGGTTTGCTGCTCCAGGCCAATGGGGGCTGTTGGAAGGGTGGCCAGCACGTCCCTCAGCCCGTGCCATTTCCTGCAGCCCCCACTGGCCTGGAGCGATGGACTGAGGTCAGTGGGAGCCACGATCGGCCAAAATTGCGGATGTGGCAGGTAAACAAACCGGCCCGGACCACCAGGGTTTTTCCCTGAACAAACGGCGGCCCTAGTTTGAGAAGCACCAATCTAGAGCAGAGAGAATATATATGCACCAGCAGCAAACACAATGTTCTACACTCTGGGTCTAGCGGCACCCCCTTGCCTCCCAGTCTGGCACCTGAGGCGGCCGCCTTAGTTCGCCTCATGGTAAGCCCAGGCCTGTGCAGATCAAAGCAAGCATCTGTATCACACTGAGGAGATTTAAACTTTATAAGAAATGGAAAGGAGGTGGATATTTTTTGCTGTTTTTAAAATTTAAATAGGCAGCTCGTATAGTTTTTAAAATTACTATGAAGAACAAGTTTAAGCTTTGTTGTAATGTGCATTGTTTGCCTGGACTGCTCAAGACCTGACTGCTTGTGTAGGAGGAACTCTTTGAGGTGGTTTCTTAAATACCTTCATGCTGTTTCACATCTGATATTCCAAGGAGCCTTGTCTTATAACAGGCTTATTCAAAGTGATACAAGCTACAAAATTGAGATCTTGGAAAAGTATTGCCATTTTCATAATGTAATAAAAATACCATACTGATAAATAATAGATAATAAATAGTGTGTAATAAGCATAAAAACAATTTCTATATTTCCAAGAGCACTGCTTTTATAATTTATACTCAGGTAAAGGAGAAAATTCCTGGAAATATTCATTTTTAGGAGGGGGTTTGCGAGACTTGACATTTCAGTGAAAGGGGTTCACAGGTTGTTAAAGTTTGTCCTAGAGAGACCCTTCCGAGTCAGATTTAACTGGGAGTTTCAACCTGCTCCTGGAAATGGTTGATATCAAACTTGTAGGAGCCCAGATTGTCTCTTGCTCTGTATTTGTCCAGAGGGGCCATGTACTCCACTGCGGCATCGTCGTGCTACCATATAGAAATAAATAACAACAACAATGAACAGAGACGACATAGTCTTCCAAGGAATTTATAGAAACCTGTTCTGTCAGCTAGTAAAGAGAGGCAGTTTCTTAAAGCATATTCTCCTTTTGCTTTTCCCTCCTCAACCTTCCTCTTTTCTCCTCTCCCTTCCTGAGCTTCATATCTATGTAAACAAAGGAGAGAGATTCCTTCCCATGCCTGGCCCTGATTATTTCACTATGTTTCCCTTTGATCTCTTGATTTCTGAGTTTAATTAGAATGTCTAAATTCATGCCCCAGCCATTCTGCCGACATGCCTCCCCTACCCCGCTCAGATCCCCCCAGGGCCTGGTGAGCAGAGTAGGATTTGCCACAGCTCAGGGACTCGTTTATTCAAACAGTAGTACTTAAAAGATACATTGGGTGCCCTTTTAAGAAGCCTTTCAGTTGCCATTTCTGAGACTGGCTGAGGTCAGATAGCTTTCTACTGGAGAACACAAGCCTGTCCGGATCCCATCGTCTCTCTCACCCACCCACCCACAACTTGGTGCAGGATTTTCCAGGCTGACTATGCTTGACTTGGTTGCAAGTCTTACCCATTCCTTCCTTTCCCTCTGCAGTCCCTAGGGCTAAAGGCAGCTTTGGCTACTTGGGGCCCATTGTGTTTCCATGGCTTTGACTCAGGTCGGTGCAGATCTTTGATGCGGCCCCAGAAGGGGATAGTGCTTTACAGGTGAGGCAATCACTATAAATCTGTTCCTGTCTCAGCCAGGTTGTCTCAGATGCCAGGAGACTCCTATAAACCATAGGGCTGACTCCCATGGTGCCTCAATTGAAGCTCAGTGGGAGCTCAACACAGGACTGGTGGTGTCTCTGGGTACATCTACACAGCAAAAAAGAATCCATGGCAGTGAGTCTCAGAGCCAGGTCAATTGACTTGGATTTATGGGGCTTGCTCTACAGAGTTAAAAATAGCAGTGTAGCTGTTCGGATTTGGGTTGGAGCCCAGGTTTGAAACCCAGCGAGGAAGGACAGTCTTGGAGCCCAGGCTCCCTCCTCAGCCTGAATGAGTACACTTCTAATTTTAGCCTTGTACAGCAAGCCTGAGTCAATTCACCTGGGTTCGGAGACCTGTGTAGATGTGCCCTCTGAAGCCTACAGGGGCAAGGGGATATTTAAGAATGGATGAGGCTCTCTGTTCTGAATACAGATTGCATTTAGGTAGATTACAGATGGGTTCTTCTCTCTGGCTCATGAATTCAGCCTCCTTCTCTGCAGCTTCCTGCCTCCTTGGCTGCAGCTTCCCAAAACCATCTTTGCAGGGAATGGAAACAACAGCAGGAGATCGTCTGGCATCCTCTCCGCAATGTGAAGGTCCCACACCCAGAAGAGTAGCTCCAATCACTCATTTTCTGTTCCCATATGACTACTCCTTTCCTCAAAAGAAAAACAAAAATCCAAACTCTAAGCCAGGCATGTGTCCCAATAGCAATCTGTGTGGGAGCGTCAGGGGCAGAAGTCACCCACCAGGGCTCAGCTCAGAGTCATCAGTAGCTTACTTACTATGCAGGGACAGAGCTTGTGGCACACTGTGGAGGTGAACAGGAAGGGAAATGTGCATGGTGGATCCCACATGTTTGTAAAGTATATCAAAATGTATAACGTGCTCTGTAAGCACTGAGGGGTTTTATTACACCCAGAGCGCTCAGTTTATAAATCAGAAGAGAATTTTTGTAGCTGCTGCCACTGCAGATTCCACCTGGCTTCCACTACCTCTTCTATCACCTCCAAGGATAGAGACTCCCCAGTGGGAATTCAGCTGGCAGCTCGGTTGGGATTTGGGCAGCCAGCTCACAATCCTGAGGATGTCTCAGCTCCGCAGAGCTAGTTTTGTAGAAGTGAAAAAGCCCTTTCAGTCCCAACTGGCTCATCTCTGGGGGGTTGCTGCAGGATTTTCCCTATGGGACATTTTCTAGACTTGGCTTTTGCCCTATCTAGTTCTAAATGTCCCAAGTGATGGGGCTTCCATCTCTGGGGAGACTATGCCACCAGGAAATATATGTCACTGCCAGGAAGTTTATCTTGACTTTCAGACTAAATTTTGTTTTCTTAATTCCATTCCATTTCTCTTAGTCATACCCCATCAGCCCCCTGAAATCATTCCTCTTTCTTCTCCAGACAGTTCACTTGTCCCAACTCAGGCCTCCTCGACCCGAGGAAACCTAGGAACTCTAACTCCTCATTGGTGCAGCTCCACTAGTGGTAGCAAAGATGACAGTGACACAAGAGAGAAAATGCTCAGGTCTCATCTATGCTACAGCTTCCCTCCCAAAGCAGGGGGAAAGAATTGGCACAGGGAGAATCATTCTGAAGAGTAGCCTGTTCTGGGAAGCTTCCATTTTCATTAGAAAGATTATTTCTCTCTTTCTTATTCTCCATACCATAGTTACAGGCTATATTGTAATATCCTGATTGAAACATTTCCCCATATTTCTGAAGGGAACTGTTGACCAAGACATTAAGAGATTCCCATTTTCCCATCACAGCCATCTAGAAGCCTTTGTATTATTGCGCTGCCCTCACTTGTGTCTCCAACTCCCCCCAGTTCAATATCTGCTGCAAATTCCATGCATTCCTTGTCTTCCCAATTGCTGATTGAAGTGAAATGGACCCAGCTGTAGCACTGACTCCCTGGTGAACCCTCTTGACAATTCAGTAATGGCTATTTATGCAGACAGTCCTTCTCTAGTAAAGTCAGCATGTCTGACCTGGAGCCATACAGGAAACAGATATTGGGAATGAGATGGTGTTGGTTCACAGTTACTTTTCAGGCCTTCACAGCACTTGATATGAATAGCTTTGTTGATCATTTGCTCAGTGGCTATTTTATTTTATTTTTTTGGCAAACACCTGGACAGGATTTGTTTCTTCTTTTGCCCTTTAATGACATGGGGCCAACATTAAAACATGGGAAGCAGCGTTCCCTCTAGGGGTACGTCCAGACTACCTGCCAGATCGATTTATCGGGGATCGATACATCGCATCTCATCTAGACGCGATATATCGATCCCCGAACATGCTCCCGTCGACTCCGGAACTCAACCAGGGTGAGCGGAGGTAGCGGAGTCGACAGGGGGAGCCGCAGCCGTCGATCCCGTGCCATGAGGACGGGAGGTAAGACGAAATAAGATACATCGACTTCAGCTACGCTATTCCTGTAGCTGAAGTTGCATATCTTACATCAGACACCACCACCCCCAGTGTAGACCAGGCGTTGGTGTCTTCTGGGAATGTGAGAGCCACAAGGAAGTGTTTTAGGCACCGGTGGAACTCCCCCTGGTCATTTACTTATTTAGCCCCACCACATTCCAAAACATTTCAGAGCACTTAGCAGGGAAAAGAACCTGACTCATTACAGGGGAGTTTAGTAAGCTAGGAACATACACATTTAGGTTGCTTGCGTCCAGGGTTTGGTGTCCCACCTATTATTTTAGTGGAAAAAATGCTGTGAGTCACCTCCATCTGGACCTATTATGATTCAAATCAATTCAATAAGACTTCATTGGCACAACAAGCTACATGAGTGCTCCTAAGTGTCAGGCGAGGACAGAGCTCTCAGATTTCCATCAGCGATGAACATGACCCACCCTGGACATGGTTACATATTGTAGTTATGGTTTGATCCCCTCTGTCCATACCTGATCTGCTGTCAGATTCCTACTTAGCATGATGCCATCTGAGCTGTCTCTCTGCTTCCTCCCAGGATCTGACACAGTCTCCCCTCATCACTTTTAGCCAAGACATCTTTTATGATGCCTAAGCACTGGAAGAACTATCTTTTTTACACATTCCTTGTATTACAGACATTTCTGTTCTCTCTGTCTCTCATCCTGTACCCCCTGGCTTTGTCTATGTCAGTCTCTCATCTATCCTTCTCTCTGCTAGGCCTGGCTGACTCCAAAACTAGCCACATCTGATATTGGGTAAACGGGAATGGAGTCAATTAAGTGCATTGTGGAAACTGATTATTCAGACTCACCAAGGATAGGAGGGCAGCGTTCAGAAAGGAAGGGCAGACCAACAAGAGGGCCTTGCCATTTGCAGCTGGAGATGCAGAGAAATCACCCTGTGAATCGTTTAACATGGCTGCAGCCCTTAATTGCTGTACAACAGCTAATGCAACCTTCTTCATTCCTAGGGTGACCAGACAGCAAATGTAAAAAATCAGGACGGGGAGTGGGGAGTATAGGAGCCTGTATAAGAAAGAGACCCAAAAATCAGGACTGTCCCTATAAAATTGGGACATCTGGTCACCCTATTCATTTCTGTCTTTTCTTTTTTCTTTATTCTCTGTTTTCTCTCCTCTCTTATTTTCTTCTTTCTGTTTTCATTTCTACACTCTCTTTCCCCTTGTTTTGCTTCCTGCCTCCCCTTTTTATCTCTTTTCACGTCTTTTTTGCTAGTTTTTTTTTTCTCTTTTGCTTCTCCCTCTGCTGTTTCCTGTCTCCCCTGCTAATCCCTGGTTGCTTCCTCTCACTTT
Source organism: Chelonoidis abingdonii (assembly GCF_003597395.2). Taxonomy (NCBI): domain Eukaryota; kingdom Metazoa; phylum Chordata; order Testudines; family Testudinidae; genus Chelonoidis; species Chelonoidis abingdonii. The sequence goes on along the minus strand of NC_133777.1, from coordinate 71,209,735 downwards.
TCCTGAAGTTCCTCCACACTCCATGTGCAAGAGAGAGCAGGAAAGTGACAGTAACACACTCCAATCTCTGAAATGTGGGCATCACTTTGGACATCTTAATAATTTTGCTTTGCTGCTCTACTTACACCTGGAGCAGAGCAGAGAAAATGTCTCTAGCATGCTGTGCTATCATCTGTATCACTGTACCTTTCATGCACCTCAACTAGGGTGACCAGATGTCCTGATTTTATCAGGACAGTCCTGATTTTGGGGTCTTTTTCTTCTATAGGCTCCTATTACCCCCCACCCCCATCCCGATTTTTCACATTTGCTGTCTGATCACCCTAACCTCAACAGTACCTACCGCTCCTCTAGTAGAGGCTGCCCTGTGAGCAGTCCAGCATTGTGGGTGGCAACAAAAAAGCAGGATAAGATTGGTTTGGGCTCACAATATGTAAGGATTACAGAATTTGGCCTGGATACTGGGATTAACATCCCCACTCTTGTAAAAGGTGCCAGGAGATCTTTAATGACTACAGTTGGCTAAAACCTTGGTTTTCCATCTCATCTCAAAGACAGCATCTCCAGAAGCCCGTTATTACTACCTTGGAGCCTTAGCTCATGTCTCAAGAGAGAAGAGTCACCATCACCATTTCCTGCAGCATAGCACCCCCTAGCACTTGCTCAGTGCTAACTCAGAAGAGTGCCACCTATTTAGCCACTAATTCTGATATTTCCTGCAGTACTTTGCTTTACTCTGCAGGGCGCTTTTCCAAGTACCAATGTGGTCAACCCTGCTTAGCTTATAAACTCTCTGATAATCAAAGAGAAACCTGGGGCATGAATTCTACATAGATCAAAAATGAGGAAAATATTCCCATAATCCTTGTGAGGTGGTAATTTTACATGGACTTTTGTGCTTGAACTGCCAAGTTTTTCAGACTCCTCAGTTTCATACAGAGCTTTGTATGAGAATTGACAGGTTTAACAAGGACCCCTGTATGTGAACTAAGTTTCACACAGACTCTTGCATGTGAACTATTGAGTTTTACATTACTGCAATAATTATTATTTTGATATTATTCTAATAGGAATGTCTAAGGTGCCCATACTCATGATATCTGGGCATGTTACACGCATTAAGACACATGTCAGTTCCATCCTGGAACATGAACAAAATCCTCCATCCTCACAGAATGAAGTTTCTTAATAAGAGGAATTAGTAGGTGATTAATCTCCTTGTGCATCTCATCTTTTAGGAGAAGGATCCCCAAAGATGATGAGGCTGGCATCATGTCCTGAATACAGAGAAACTAGGGCTCAGGTTCATGTCTGCTAGGAATAAATTCCAAACCTGATGCCCTTCCACTAAGAAGATCTTGTTTGTAGGGTCAAGATCTTGAAAAGAGCTTGGTATTGTTCTGGGCAGCTTAGAGTGACCAGATGTCCTGATTTATAAGGACAATCCTGATTTTTGGTCTTTTTCTTATATAGGATCCTATTACCCCCAACCCCTATCCCGATTTTTCATGCTTGCTGTCCGGTCACCCTAGGGCAGCTGTATGTTAAATCAACTGTAATTTCCAAATGGTTTTCAGAGTTAGCCTTGCAAAGGGGAGCATAACCCTGGCAGAGTCAGGTTCCCACTGAAATCAGTTTGCTACGGAGTCAGCTCCATTACTTATTTCTCCTGATTGTTGTATTAATTTGACTCAATGGCAACATAGGCATCTGACAGAGTTTGCAAAAGGGTAACTATTACTCATGCAAATACAGGTAGGGCTAGCTCCAGTCTTGCTGCATATTTCTACAGCTACTGCACGGTATAGAGTGTGGTGTGATTTCCTGGGATGATTGTTTTGCCCCCTGCTGTGATTTTGTGGAATTGCTTCAGTGAAAGACCAGGAAAGTTCCTTGATATATTTATTATGGAAGATTTGGTAACACCTCCATAGCTGAGGCTGCATTGAGCTTTTTACTTAAGCAGGATTGAAACCCCTGTTTCACTCTCCACATTTACCATTATTCATACTGCAACTTTTACAGAGACAATATTGACAAAATCAATCAATTCCAAAATTTGGGACTGACAGTCTCACTCGTTTGGCTTCCTGTAGCTAGACAATCATAGTCATCCCAAACTCCCAACTTCACAGAAACTCAGAACAATGCCAGCTAGTTCACTCAGAGCTAGGCAGAAGATAAATGGTGTGAGTAGTCTGGTTCCATTTTGGTTTAGGTGGAGCCTATCCCTGCTGTAAAGGCCAAACCTTTCCTGGTTTCTAATAAACCTAAATCCCCTCCTTGTTACACTATTGACTCATCCACGCATTGAGACCTTGTAATTCTGCCTGTCTTACTGGCCCTGCACATGGAACCAGAAGCATTGTAGAAAATGCTACCATGGCTCGACTAGATACTTCTTTTTTCCACCCACAGTCCTATCTATGAACACAGACTGTTTCACGTACAAATAGCACTTTATACGCTTTGCACCCATGACTGTGTCTACAGGGCACACATCTTTATCTCTCTGAGTAAGGACATGCAGTGCTTGTGAAGAACTAGCCATGTACGTTGCGGGTGGTTCTGTGTTGGAATGGAAAATGAGGCTGCTAAAGAATCTGGTGTGTGTGTCTGGGCAGAAGGGCCCACAAGCTGAGGTGGATGTGGAGAGGAGCGTTGGCTGAACAGATGTTTTCCTGGCTGTTGCAGTGGTTGCATTGCTAGGAAGTACACCTGAGCAGGATGCTTGCTAGGTCAATGCTGGTTTCGGTGTGGCTTATCTCAGGGAAGGGCTGGGAGCAAACACCTCTTTTATTGGCAATGAAGGAGAGTCCTGGAAAATAAAACAAACACTGTCACCCCAATGCCATTTGACTCATTTGTTCCACAGAGGTACCAGGCATTAGTAGTTATTATGATGGATTTGTTAGGCTGCCAGGAGCACCAGAAAGCAGGAGAAAAGTGCACCACAGAGACAGGAATTTGGGGGCTCCTGGCCCCATGCGTGCCCATCTCTCTCACCCAGAAACACTGCTGAAGGCCACAGCACATCCAGGGTAGGACTAGCCCTTTAAGAAGCTCATGCACGCCCACCCACCTACCTTACCTCCCTCCTCCTCTACTTCCAGCAGAAAGGATTCAGCAGCAGTTGCTTCCAGGAGGACCCAGGAGTTGTGTCTTTATTGGCCTGAGAGTCAGGAATCTGTGCCGAGGAGGGTGGGAAGGAAACTGATTTAATGGCTCAGTGAAGCAAGGTCTGGCACTCAACTGGACAGCATTTCTGTCTGTCTGTAACAGTAACTTTTGAACACAGCAGCCAATTAATTCTTAAATGTCAAGGAACAGTCTGTGCCTCAGTGAGCAGAACCCTATTAATTCTGGACTAAATCAGAAAAACTTAATGGAAGAAATGGGGAGCACAGGGAGCCATTGGCATCTGGTTAGCAGAGGCAGCAGCTTCAAACGTCTCTGGCATGGCGAGGAGAAGGGAGACCCTGGTCTGTGGGGCAGGAGGGATTGGAGGGCACACAGGGTTCTAGCACAGATAAGGAAACTGAGGAATGTGGAGTGTCACACTGTCTGGAGTTGGTTCTCAACCAAGAGTGTCAACCTCAGGACAGACTGTCAAGAAGCTGCGCAGAGACCCCAAACTGGTTGTGTTTGTGCGTTCCATAATTAGATCTCACCCACCCCCAAACAAGTGTGATTTCCTAAAGCACTATGATAGTCTTACCATGGAGTCACAGACAGTCCCCTTGGCCATTCCAGTCTGTCTTGCCACCCCAGGCATAAGACTTAGTGTTAGTCGGTTACTATACACCAAAGATCACAAAATAATCAGGTTGCTTCCAGTCCCAGGAGACCCGTCACTTACCCCGGGTTAATTTTGCATCTCAGATCTCACACCAAAGACAAGGCTTGTAATCACTCCCGTAAAAAACTAACTCAAGATTTATTAACTAAGAAAAAGAAATGAGCGAGTTATTACAAGGTTAATGCAGGCAGACCAATATACACAAATGAGTTACAGTCTCTGGTTTTGAAAGTTTATAGTAATCTGTCAGCGCTGAATGACTTTTAAGGCTAACCGAGGTTGACCTGGGGATCTCTGCTTCTGTTTCCTAGCTCCAGCCCTACGAGAGTCCACAGGTCTTCCTGATGGTTAGAAGATGAGCCCTCCTGACTGGGTTTACTGTTTCAGAGCAAACATTTTTACAGTCATAAAGCAAAAACTTAAATGTCACCTTATAGCATGTGACAATGATATTATAAGTGAGATTAATGCATGCACCAATTTACAAACATTTCATATAGACTAAACACGTTGTAAGTTCAGTACCCATCTTAATCATCCTAACACACAGGGGAAACAGACTGGTTTCCAGCAGTGAATTTGTCAGTGCTCATATGAGGTCTAAAGCCTAGGCAAGAGCTGCCAGCATCCCAGAGAGATTGGGTGATCCCACCCACCTCGACATGAGGAAGTGGGATGGGGGGAGGTTATAGGGAGTTCCTGAAACAGGGGGGAATAGGAGGGTGCCACACAAGTTTCTTGTGGGGGGAATGGTGGAATGGAAGGAACCCCTGGTGTGTGCAATGAGCTCAGCCTAGAGAAGCTACAAGGTGTGTGCATTTGGAAAGGAAGATGATGTCTGTCTTCACAACTTCAGCCCGAGCATGTTGACGGAAGTGGACTTCTGCATAGATTGCTTCCGTCAACATGCACGGGCTGAAATACAAGGTGTGTGACTCCCTAGTGAGGGAGACATGGGAAAAAGGATAGTAACTGAGTAAAGAGTTAACAAATGGGTAATATAGCTAATGGGATTTCTTCTATGTTAAATCAATGGGTTGGACAGGACTGGGGTGGAAGTGGGGTGACAGGGTTGGAACTTGGCAATGAGGAACTGGGTGAGGGATAGTGAGAAACTATGGAATGGAGTCAACAGTGAGCAGGGCTGGAAATGGAAGAGGGAAAAGCACTAGATAAGAATTGGCCAAGAGCCACCTCATTGGTTGGTTTGCATGCTGCATCCCTTCTCTCATCCCTGGTCCATGCCTGCAGACCGTAAGCTCTTTGCAACAGGGTCAGGGACCTGTCTATTTATGGATCTGCAAAGTGCCCAGCAGCCTTTTGGGCTCTGTTTTAAAAAAAAAAAATGTGTACGCAACACAAAGAGCCCTGTGCATCCGCAGTCACAGAGCTCACCGACCTCAGGGCTGTTTCACACTCAGCTCCCTAGCTGGGGAGCAGCTCTCCATTTCTCATGGCAAAGCATGCAGAGTGTTGCACGAAGGAAGAATCATTTCCTTTGAACAGCTTACCATTTTCATAGCTTTCTTTTTTTTTTGCTTGTCACTTACCAGCACTAAATTAAATTTGCTGCAATTTGGCAACCAGGTCCATGTGACAAGAGATTTTTCTTTTTCTGTTCTACTCTTGCCACATTTGTAGAGTTCAGCGTCTCAGCACTCGCTCCAAGGGTGTGATGGGCTCCAAGAGTGAGGTACTCAATCAGTGGGCAGGCCTGATGATTAGGAGAGAGACTGAAAAAAGCAAGGGACCTTCGTGCAAAGCAAGATCATGGCTGAGAAGGTATAAAAATCCCCCACGGTGGCAACAGCAGCCAAAGGAAAGAAGGAGGTGAAAAATTAAAGATAAAGGTCCCTGAGGCCCCGTGTCCACCTGGCTATATAGCTTTGGGCCGGATTCTCACTGCTTTGCACCACATGTCATCATGTACACCAGTGCATTTTGGTCTAAGGTGCAGAATTCTGAACTGCAAGCCTCTTTTCAGCCACTTTGCACAGGGGTAAATGACCACACAAGATGCAAGACAATGAGAATCAGGCTGCGTTTTTTCTCTGTCTGTACAGCTCCTAGCACATTTGGGTTCTTCTCAATATAAATAATTAACCAATAAGGCTCCCTCCAGCCAAAGCATTTAAGCAAGAGGATTCTAGTAATAGCCACACATATCATACTGCCCCTCTGGAGGGAAGTCAGAAGCATGGAGCTGCTGGCATGGGGCAGCCAAACCCTTTCCAAGTAGGGAGGCTGCCTGGAAATCGGACACCTCGCTCTCACTCACTCTTCATTTATGAGATTTTTTTTAGGCTGCTGCTCAGATGGCATTTCCTGAGAGCTGCACAGACTCAGCCTAGGCTCCTGGCCAGGCAGCTCCACCCGCCTGTAGCACACTGCTTGTCAAAACACAGACAGTGACAGGAGTACTGCTGTGCTAATCAACACAAGGGTTTGACCTTAGCAACACTGGCTCATGCCACGCATGGGGGCAGGGAGGGGGCAATTTCCCCAATGCACATGAGCTCTGGGACCATTTTAACATCCTGCAGGCTCATTTACGTTCACACACATGCAGGGCCAGCTCTGGCTTTGTCGCCACCCCAAGTGGCGAAGCGAAAAAAAAGATAAAGCCAATAGTCGGCACTTCAGCGGCAGCTCAATTGTGCAGCTCCATTCTTCGGCGGTAAATTCAGTGGTGGGTCCTTCTCTCCCTCTCTTCCTCTTCAGCAGCACTTCGGTGGCAGCTCAAAGAGGAACAGAGGGACCGAGGGACCCGCTGCCAAATTGCCGCCGAAGACCCGGCTGTACCGCCCCCTTTCCGTTGGCTGCCCCAAGCACCTGCTTCATTCGCTGGTGCCTGGAGCTGGCCCTGCACACGTTGCCTCCCTCCCAGCATATCCTTGCTCCTGAACCACAGTGTAACACTGAGGACCTGTGCCTGTTCCCTCGGAAAGCCATAACAAACTCCCAGTGACTTCAATAGGAGCAGGCTAATAACGCCCCTTCTCTGGGAGCATCACTTCTCCTGCAGCAGAAACACAGCTACTAGCTCCACTCCTCCTGTTCTATAGACTGAGTCCTGCCAACCGTCAATAGAAGGGTTTGCAGTGCTGACTATTCCCTTCTCTTCTCAATAGGTTCTTATACTGTGCTCATCACTGTAATATCGGCAGCGCCTGCCAGTAGCAGTGGCTCCCAAACTACCTGGACCACAGTTTGGAAACTTGCAGTACCGTATTAAGCAGTGTGATTAACAGGTCTCCCATATTTGTTCTCTTATCCTCTCCCCAGGGGAAGAAATGTGTGTGGTGGGATGTTTTGCTATATGTTTATGTTAGAGAGGATATCACTATAGTATCTGGGCACCTGTCATACTAACTAGGTCAGCAATAACAGATTCTTATACTTAACATTGAGAAGCCCTTTTTGTTTAAAGGCTGACTCGTCTCAGTCCCCTAAAATCTGCACACTTACTCAGGTTGCCTTGAAATATCGCATGCCTCATAGGACCCCAGGGTACATGAAGTGATCCAAATTTGAGGTCATATGACCTGTTGGTGCCTGAGTCACAGCCTGCCGAAGTAAACAGCTTTTTGAAAGGTATATTCTGGCAAAGGGTAGTGGTTGTTGTTTTTGGCCCAGCTCTAGAGATCAAACCGTGGCTTTGATCCTGGCACAACGGCCTCACTTATTTGAGGAAGCGTCAACCACCAGATAGATTACTCTTAGCCTATGCAGAGAGTGAAGCCAAGAGGATTTGCAGGGGAAAAGTTTTCACTACAGCTGGATAGCTTGAGGGGGGGCAGCAATAAGCCTTTGATCCTGCTGTTACGTAGTTTGAGGGTACGTCTTCACTACCGGAAGCATCAGCAGGTAGCAATCGATTTCTCGGGGATCGATATATCGAGTCTCATCTACATGCCATATATTGATCCCCGAACGCGCTCTTGTAAACTCCAGAACTCCACCAACGCGAACGGCAGTAGCGGAGTTGACAGGGGGAGCCACGGACGTCAATCCCGCGCCGTGAGGACGGTAGATAACTCGATCTAAGATACTTTGACTTCAGCTACGTTATTCACGTAGCTGAAGTTGCGTATCTTAGATCAATCACCTCCCCTAGTGTAGACCAGCCCTGAGTCCCACCGTGGGCAGAGATCTTGAAAAGTCTGCATGCCATATTGCTAAAATCTGTCCCTCTCTCGTTGTTTGTCTTTTAGGAGTGGGGGGAACAGGGGTTCGCTACTCCAGGCCAATGGGGGCTGCGGGAAGCAGCGTGGGCTAATATGCTGGCTGCATCTTCCCGTAGTCCCCATTGGCCTGGAGCGGCGAACCGCGGCCAGTGGGACCCGCTATTGGCCGAACCTGCGGATGCGGCAAGTAAACAAACCAGCCCGACACACCAGGGGGCTTACCCTGACAGGCTGTGTGCCAAAGGTTGCCAATCCCTGCCATACAGAGAGAGTGAGGCCTGCAGAAGCCTTGAAGGCAGTGCTTGCGTTGCCAGAGGCTGGTGGTTTCAGGGAGCTGATCTCCGGCAGGCACAGACAAGACTTCCTCAAGCTAAGGGCAGGTGGTGGCAAGGTGCCTCACAAGCCTGGCTAACTGTGGGCGGGGGGTGGGGTCTGAGCAGGACCGGCGCTACGGGTTTGAGCGCCCTAGGTGCACGGCAATTTCACCGCCCTGCACGCTGGTCCCGCGGCTCCTGTGGAGCTGCCACTGTCCTGCCTGCGGACAGTTGGCTGCTCCTGCGGCTCCGGTGGAGCTGCCGCAGTCGTGCCTGCGGGCGGTCCACCAGAGCTGCAGACCAGCGGACCCTCCGCAGGCATGACTGCGGCAGCTCCACCGGAGCCGCCTGCCGCCCCCTCCGGCAAAATGCCACCCACCAATAATTCTGGTGCCCTAGGTGATTGCCTAGGCTGCCTAAATGCAAGTGCCAGCCCTGGGTCTGAGCTCCATTCCTTACCCTCCTCATGTTGTCTGGGATATGAGGGGGTGGGGGACGCTTGCCTCTCTGGGGGTATCTGAGCCCCATACCCTTGCCCCTGTATGTGCACCAGGATCTGGGGCCTCCTGCCTAGATACAGGAACCTCTCCTTTCCTCCTGTCATGTGAGGTAGATTTAGTAGAGACTTGCCTTTCTGGGGGCATCTGAGCCCCTCTTCCCACCCCACCCCCTCACATGAGCTGGGAACTGCTGTCTCTTGTTGAGGGGCATCATCAAAGAGAGCAGAGGTAAGGTTAAGTGGGCATTTACCTTAACTCAATATTTCCTGATTTTCAGAAGTTTGAGTTTGCTGAACTCTACATTCGGGAAGGGCATGAGCAGTCACTGGGCATCCTTGACTCTGTGTTAACAATGTCTCCTGCTATTTAATAGAGTGTAAGGCAGGCAGGGACCACTGATCATCTAGTCTCCCCTCCTGTAGACACCAGCCATAGGACTTCACGGACTCCTGGCTCTTTTCCCTTTTGAGGCTACAGAAAGCACTGCTTAACAACTCTGCTACACTTTTCTAAAATGGTTGTCAAGCAGTTTGCACTGCCAGTGACCAGCCAAACCATGCTTGAAATTGATTTTGCTGGAATCACATTTAACCAGGGTATAAACTGTTTTCAAACCTGTTTAAGGCTATGTCTACACTATGCAGCTTTTAGTGACACAGCTGTGCCGCTACAGCTGTGCTGCAAAAAGGCATGCAATGTAGCTGCTGTTTGTCATGGGCAGGAGATCTTCAACGAGCAACATTAGCATTGTTGGCATGAGAGTGCTCCTGCTGACAAAGCACTGTTCATACCTGCGCTTGTCCTCAGCAAAACTTTTGTCTTTCTCTGTGTGTGTGTGTTTTAACGCCTAAAAACGACAAAAGTTTTATCTTTCAATTGCCAGTGTAGACATCGCCTAAAACATCAGTGCAGACACTATCATAAGCCCATTTTTTAGCTTGGTTGTAACTATAATTTGACCACATCCACACAGACCAGGCCAATTCAAAACTAACTTTGTTATAATCCAGTTTGGCTGCAGCTGAGTTTAACCACCATTAGAGAGACAAGGTGGGTGAGGGAATACCTTTCATTGGACCAACTTCTATTGGTGAGAAAGACAAGCTTTCGAGCCACACAGTAATTTTTCAGGTCTGCGAAAAGGAACTCTCAGCATCAGGGCCGGCTTGAGGAAGTGCGGGGCCCGATTCAAACAGTTTTGATGGGGCCCTGGCAGGGATAACTAAAAAAAAAACCCACGTAAAAAACACGTGGGGCTTGTATTCACCGGGCAGCACTCCTAGTCTTTGGTGGCGGGTCCTTTACTTGCTCCGGATCTTCGGTGGCACTGAAGGACCTGCCATTGAAGTGCTGCTGAAGACCCGGAGCGAGTGAAGGACCCACCGGCAAAGACCCAGAGCGCTGCCGGGTGAGTAAAAATTAAAAAGGAGCCTCCAGCCAGGGAAGAGATTCTCGACCACTTGCCCCACCCCCCAGCGGCTCTGCCACTGGGCGCGGGGCCCTCTTAGGTGCGGAGCCCGATTCGGGGGAATTGGTGGAATTGGCCTAAAGCCGGCCCTG
>NC_133777.1:71067934-71195914 GCF_003597395.2 Chelonoidis abingdonii | reverse complement strand
AGTCAGACCTGTTCATGATGACAACAGCACCTCCTTTATTAGCCTCTTTTATTATAATGTCAGGGTGGTTTCTGAGGTTGTGGATGGCATTGCGTTCTGCTCGACTTAGGTTATGAGGCAAGCGATGTTGTTTTTCCACAATTTCTGCCTGTGCATGTCAGCAGAAGCATTCAATGTATAGGTCCAGACTGTCATTTCAACCCTCAGGAGGAGTCTATGTGGAGTTCTTCTTCTTGTGCTGTTGGTAGGAGGGTAACTGTGTATCAGTGTGCTGTTCAGTGTTGTCCTGAAAGTATTCTTTGAGTCGAAGACGGCAAAAGTAGGCTTCCAGATTGCCGCAGAACTGTATCATGTTGGTAGGGGCGGCAGGGCAGAAAGAGTCCCCGAGATAGGACAGACTTTTCTTCTGGGCTGAGTGTGTGGTTGGATAGATTAACGATATTGCTGAGTGGTTAGGGGTACCACAGTTGTAGCCAAATGTGGCAGGTAGGAGTTTAGACAGCTTACAGTCCATATTGTGGGGTTCTTTATTTGTTTTCTCTCCTTCGCTTCCCGATCTGGTGGGCTCACTTTATCTATCAAAACCAGATTTTGCTAACAAGTTCCACCGGCATCAGAAAACCAGATGGTCTCTTTCTGCCTCCTACATCATTGCCAGCAACAAAGATCCTGCACTAGAACTCAGCTGTCAATTCTGTTGGTGATGCCTGAGACAGAATAGTTTCCAGGTTGTTCTCCCATAGCTAGACTCTCAGTGCTACCAAGAGTAGACATTTATATGTGTCAGTAATAAACAGTGAGCAGGTATGACTCACTTGTGAGGATAGGGTGACTCAAAGCCAAACACAAGGACTGGTGCGCTGAATAAGCAGATGCCATTTTGACAGTCACTATTCTGCCTACAGTACATTCAATCTCATTTTATGGGCTAGTAATAACATATAGCATTCACAACTTGTCTAGTGAATGTATATAGCTAGCTTAAACCACACCGCAAACATTAATAAACCAATTCATTCTCACATCCCCCCAAATTAGTAAAGTTTATTCTTGCTTTAAAGATAGGGAAATTGAGACACAAGGGCTATGCGGCTACATGGAGGATTTTCTAAAATTCACTCATTTATTGCATTCCCATAGGTGGCAGCTACATTAGGAGCATTAATACCAATGTGCTGCCAGTGACCTGATCGCATTGGTTAAAATTCAAAGCCAGCAACTGTCAGGGTCTTATCTACACTGGGTGCACTCACTCTTACTTCCACTGCTGGGATTGTACTTGTGCTAGAACAGTGGTGAGTGCAATTTGCCAAAAGTGTAAAGAGCACTGCTCAAATCTACTTAGGCTTGAATAGTCTTAACATTACAAATGCATTCAATTCAGATGTAAACTAAAAGATTCCTTATCAGACAAGAACTGAATTCATTGGTCTGTGTTTCTCCAAAGCAGCTAAAAGGAAGAACTTGTGCCCATGGGTTCCAGGTTTGTATAATTTTTGGTGGTGCCCAGAACGGTTCCAAGCAGAGCCGTCCTATCCATCATACAGACCAGGGCAACAGCCCCGGCCCTGCTCTTTGGGGGGCCCTGAGCTTCAGGGGGATGTGGGGTCCAGGGCAGCTTGGTGGAGTTAGCAGGGGGCCTAGTGCCATCAGCAGCAAGCGACCTGGCCCCAGCTCACCCTGCTGGCTCCCCGGGGAAGGCAGCAAAAGTGGAAAGAGGCAGGGCGGGGGCAGAGCAGCGCTAGAAAGAGGCGGAGTGGGGTGGGCTGGGGCTGGGTCACTTGCTGCTACCCCCGCTAACCCCGCAGGCAGCCCTGGACCCCCTGTTTCCCTGAAGCACGGGGCCTCCCAAAATGTGGAGCCCAGGGCAGTTGCCCTGCTCCTCCTATGGATGGGATGGCTCTGAAAATTTAAGCCCAAACTTTGGTGGAGCCGGGCCCACGTTCCTGAATATTAGTGGAGCACAAACACCATGAGCCCATATAACTCGCTGCCTATGCTTGTGCCTAAAAAACAGGATCAAGAGTGAGATCTGCATGCTGTTCCCTAGCTGCCACTGACTCTCTGGGTGAGTTAGGCAAGTCACTTTGCCTGTTTGTGCCTCAGTTTGCCTCTCTGTGGAATGGGGCCAACAATCGTGACCATCTCTTGTAGGCGTCATAAGGATTAATCAGTGTTTCAAGGCCTGCATCCAAAAAGGTATTTAGACTCCCTATTTCCATTGCAATCAGTTGAAGTTAGGAGATTAATACCTCTGAGGATCTGGGCCAGAGAGCTTTGTGATCTTCAGATAAGATAGCTTTGGAAATACAAAGCATTATTATAATATAGTTATAAAATTTAAAAAATAGTATCAGAGGGAGAGAGCAATGAGAGGCACAGGCCAAGTAGAAAAAACAGCTGAACTGAACTGGAGGATCACTACGAAGAAGAAATGCCCAGGGAGGGAGGCTGTTCTGAACTCTGGGAGCTGCAGGAGAAATGATCCTCACCTCATTCCCAGCTCCCTTCTGAGCTGTTTGTTGTTATGGTTCTGATCTGGAATCATTTTGGTCTGGGATTCACAGGCAGCAATACAAGGATGCCTGTTTTGGGGCGCCTGTAGTTTGTCTCCACTAAGCACAGAGAATAAAAGTGCCTCTTCCAAGTGCATTTGGATTCTGCTCACAGCAGCCACTTCTCTATAGGCTCACGTGTCTCTTCACTGGGATGAATAATCAAGGTGCCTGTCACTCACTGCTCTTTGCCCCACCTGAGCATGCAGCACATGGACTCTCTATGCACAGATGGGAGGAGACTGACTCCCATTGGACAGAAGCCTTTCCCGCAGCACATGAGCTGCCACCTGCAAGAACTGAGCAGCTGCGCTTAAAGGGGAAGAGCACAAACTGACAGGCTGACTGACACCCACTGCATGATAACCTAGAAACATTGAACGGGGCCCAAGGGGAAAGTCAAGGCCGATTCCTGAACCAAGCCTTTGTCTGGGGCCCCTCAGGCTGAAGTCCAATGTCAAACGCTGCAGACTAATGGGCTGACAGCAAACTGCTGCGCTCCACTGGGACCCTGCAGTCCAAAAGCTGATAGTAAACCAGGGCTCTTATCTGCAGGCTAAAGGCCTGATGCCAAAGCAGGACCACCACATGGGACTGTATGGGTTAAAGCATTGCCCCTCCAGCGTGAGAGAGGGCGACTGGGCCAAAGCTGAAGGGGTGGCATTGTGACCTGTTGCATGGGATGGCAGCACCACTCAGATCTGACAGAGTGGCTCTGCCATCATGAAGGGTGGCCAGACCAAACCCGAGTGCTGCTGCGATCCCTTGTGCCAAGTCTCCATGCCCAGAGCAGAAGGCTGGGCCCAGCTCTGCAGGATCAGCCGCTGCAGGGCTGAGCGTGGAGTGGGCTCGCTCCCCAGCCTCCACCCTGAGCCCCTCATCTGCAGCAGGCCCCCAACCCACCATCCAGGAAACACGGATCTAGGGTCAGACTAAGGGCCTGGCCTGAGCTGAAGACCTCGGGGGGGGGCTGGGCAGGCTACAAGGCAGTGGGGAGCCAGGCCCCTGGGCTCTCGGGAGCCAGGTACCTGAGGCCTGGCAGGGGGCTGGCTGGAAACAACCCCGCCCGCAAAAAAGCCGGGCCCCGCTGGTGACTCAGGAAGCCGCCAGCTCCCCCTCCCCTTCCGTCATAAAGCCAATAGCCGTCACCGCCCACCTCTGACTGACGGTAGCTGAAAGCCAATGGAATCCAAAGATCCGCCTCAACTGCGCCACTAGCAGCCAATAGCTGAGCAGCTACGGGGTGTGAGCGTTTGCCCACCCCACGCCGGCCTACTGGCCAACCTCAAGCCGTTTTGGCGGAGAGTGGCGTGGCCAGTCTCCAATCGAATTGCACGGGAGGTTGCTAAGGGGTAGTTGGTAGCAGGGCCGGCTCGGCTGCAGACCGATGCGATGGGAACTGGTGCCTGGAAGGCGTCAGAGAACACGCGCATTGGCTGTGCCTACAGGTGATATAGGTGGGGGAGGGGCCGAGATCGATCCACCCGTTATACATCCCGGGGTGCAGGGCGGGGAGACGGGGGTAGCGAACAAGTCGTTTCTCCTTGCCCCCGCAATCTTCGTGAGAGGAGCGGGCTGCCAGGCGCGGCGATCGAGTGTCCCCTCACACATCATCCGGCGGGGAGAAGTAGAACGGGCAGGGATGCCCAGTGTTCTCCCTCCCGCGCCCACATCCCATGGGGGAAGAAGAAGAGCCCGGGCAGGTCCAGTGTCTCCCTCCCGCGCCACATCCCATAGGGGGAGAGAAAGAGCCGGGCAGGGATCCAGTGTCTCCTCCCAGCCCTACATCCATGGGGAGAAGGAGAGGGCTAAGCATGGAAGAGGGAGCGGAGAGGAAGGAATACGACAACCTTCCCCCACGGGCCAGCGGCGGATGGATGGGGGAGGGGGAGGAGGAGCCGCAGGGATCGCGTGTCACCGGGGCGAGAAGCTGGGAAGGGATCGCGTGTAATTCCAGCCAACGACCCTCCCGACTATGATGACCCCCCCCCCCGACTATGATGAGGGGGAGATCAGGGCAGGGATCGAGTGTTATTAAACCCCCGACCCTGATGCGGGGGGCGGGGAACTGGGCAGAGATTGAGGTCCCCACTCCACATCCATCTAGTGATGGGGAACCCGGTGGGGAGATGGTGTCTTCCCCATCCCTCCTTGCTTCCATCTGTGGGGTGGGGGACCTGGGCAGGAATCAAGGACCCTTCCCTTTCTCCCCCATCCCTTTGGCCCGCTCCTGCCCCTATGGATGACAAGCCCTTCTCTCCCACACCAGAGTAAGGATAGTCCTTATTGCACACTTGCTGGTGCTCTGGGCAGCCCAGTTCAAAATTACCCCAGTGTCACAGGCTTTCACCTGTACTTTACAGAGCCCTCCTCATGTGGGTGCATATGACCTCCAGAATGTTCTCTGGCATTCATCATCTGCTTTCTCCCTTTCTTAACATGCTCTTCCTCCCCCATCCCCACGACAAAAAATTCTCACCCTTCCTGAGGCTTTACGTGCTCTGGATATTTGCAACCTGTTCTCATATCTTGTCCTCTTCCCTTCCCCTGTTTCCATTTAGCTATGCTGCATGTGTTTAGTTATTTCTTTGTAATTCAATCCCTCCACCTCAGGAGGACTTTTATTACTTCTGTTCATGGGCACGTGTCTGTGCAGTCTACCAGGTGCAGTTATTTCAGTTCTATATAAAGGGACAGTTGCCTCCCAGTTTGGTGATGTGATGCCTCTGTATATGCAGTCCAAAATTGCATTAGCCTCTATTGCACCCATATCACATTGCAAACACGTCTTGTTTGCTGTCCACTATCACCCCTAAGTCTCATTCAGCTGTTCCTGCCTTCCAAGTGTCACCTTCCCATTAGAAAAAAAGGATTGTTTGCCTTACTCTGTAGGTTGTCGCTATCTAAGTTCTCTCCATTTTCCTGCTTATACCTTTAATCTCTTGTTTTCCTTGTCTAATTACTTAGTTCTCACTGGTGTCTGAAATACCCTTCTGATTTGGGATCAGCAAACTTAATAGGCCATAATCTGTCTTTCCATGTCATTTAATAAAGATCCTAAATACAAATGTAATAATATGAAACCCTGCTGCTCCCTTCCTTCCTCCCGTCCCCAATAATATTTGGCATTGTTATAGCACTTAGTCGTCCAAGGATCTCAAAGTGCTCTGCAAGGGTGGAGTAGTATTGCTGTTCCCATTTTACAGCTTGGAAACTGAGGCATAGAGGTGAAATGACTCAGGTCGCAAGTTGATGGTGGTAGACCTAGGAGCTAAAACTCGGGTCTCACTTCAGTCTGGTATTCTATCTACTGAATACATGTCCTTCTGTTACCTCCTTCCCTGACCAACTCCTAGCACCTGATGTATTTCTGAGGCAAGATGGGTGAGGTAAAGTCTTTGATTATGCACTGATTGAGGAACACCACGTGTTGTGGTAGGCATGGGTAAATTGCGGTGCATGTGTGTGGGGTCTTCTTTAAGTTCTTTATTGTAGGTGGTGTCAGAGTTGTCGGTTAGCCTCATTTACATAGTCACCACAGTTGAGGACTATGATGACACCCTCTTTTTCTGCTGATTTGGTCACTATCTGATGGTTAGATTTCAGGGACTCTATATAAGTCTTCTTGGCAGTTTAGAGGTTCTGATGAAAATGATGTTTTTAAGGACTTCACAGTCATTTTTGGGGGGTGGGGGCAGGGGCCCAATATAAGATATTACCTCACCCATCTTGTCTCTCTAATAGCCTTGGGCCAACACAGCCATCACTGCCGTATTTCCGGCATTCTGTAACCAACTCTAGATGTCATTTGACTGCCACTTGTGGTCTGTTTAGTTGTCAGTCTGAGAGACAGTGCTCTGTCCCAGTCAGTTTGGGTTTTCCAGATAAGTTTTCATGTTACACTGTATCAAATATTGTACTGCTGTTCATGTGTTACAGCTGTTATTTCTTTCATCAACTGATGTTTTAAGATACTTTCTTAAAAACTCATCATTGTCTGCAGTGACTATTTCTTTATTAAACCAACAGCTATGCATACATACAGTAGTTTCCAGTTTCTTTAGCACCTAGATAACTACTTGTTTTGGTTTTGATTGAAGTTATAGTTGTCCTGTTGTCATGGTAAGTAACAGGATTACTAGTTCCCTTTTTGTGTGTGTATAAGATGACTACCACGCTTCCTTTCTCTCACGGCTGCTGGTCTAGAAATGCCTGTAGGCTGGGCTTATTAATCGAATCAACTGACTGGTACAAAGTGTTCAGTTTTTCATTTTATTACTTTTTATCAATAGCTGTTACTGCCTAATTGTCATCACTCAGTTTCAATTAAATGGGCTTTAAAAAGTAGCTCAGCCATTTTAGAATTCTCACTGTCCCCCTTTTCTCATTTTATTAGACCTACTTTCTTTCATGTTTGGTTGCCGCTTCTGTACTTCTAACAACTGGACTTTGGCTAGATGTTTATTCTGCATTTTTTGTTTGGTTCCCTTCCCTCAATGTTTTTTTTCCCTTGCCAAACCATAACTCAGTTCTTATACGGTGGTCTGGTTCCTACACCGCAAGGGAAGCTTGGGCAGACTCTGCTGTTTTTCTCCTGGTCCAGGAGAGCTGCATAGAGCCCTGCAAAGCTGTGGATATCCATGCACCATGTTTGTGGATCAGATGTGTATACAGATTTTGTATCTGCGCAGGGCTTTAGAGATGCATTCATTTTGCTCCATTGTTCATCCTCCTGTAGGCTTCATTAGTGAGGGTACAGGACAGAAAGATGCATCTTTAGGGAACTGGATACAACAGGTTCTAATCTGTGTTTTATTTAACAAGCCCTTGTCATACATACCCTGTAGGATATATTTGCAGCTTTTTTGCACTGAACATAGCTGAGTGTAACTTGCAGGCTTGTCTACACTTGCAGCACTGCAGCTGCACCCTCTTAATAAAGACGCTGCCTACACCAATGGGAGAGCTTCTCCTGTCAGCGTAGGTACTCCACCTGCCTGAGTGGCGATAGCTAACAGGAGAAGCCCTCCTGTTAACAAAGGAGCTACTGCACTGGGGGTAGGTCGGTATAACAATGTTGCTTAGAGATGTGGATTTTCCACACCCCTGAGCGACGTAGTTATGCTGAAATAAGTTGGTAGTGTAGCCTGAGTCTCAGTGGGAGATGGCAGTTGGCCCAGGCTTTACTGGTGCTGGAGAGGGATAAGCTTTCCCTGTTTCTCCTGGGGATGAAGTAGCTTCTTACAGGAAGGGCTGTGGCTGTATATCCCTTCTGTCACTATCCCCCCCTATGAAAAACAGCTTCTTCTGATGGAGCTTTTGCTTTTGAGTGAACTTTTTCTAGCCCTCTTTTCTCTTCAGGTGAGATGTGGGCTTCCTGTTTAGTGAGCTAATCCAAGATTGCTATAAAGCATCACAGATGGGAGAAGCACTTGTGTGACATGTAAAGACGCACCCTCAAAGATGCTTCCCTGTCCTGAAGGGCACACCATCTAAAATAGCAACACTGTTGGGGGTGGAGGTAATAGTTGAGGGGGATGAAGTGATGAAGGAATAACCAGAATAACACTGTGGATTTGCTTGGCAGGTACAAGTCAAGTTGGTCCCAAGCTGTAGAAAAAGATGGGGTTTGGGTGTCTGGTACTCAGGTGCGGTGGAGGCAGCTGTGAACAAAGCAGTTAGAATTAGTAAGTACAAAATCAGTTGCTCTCTGGACTGCGATTTGTAGCATCCGTTGTCTACCTGGACTGTTTTGTATTTAATAATTGTAAGTAAACAGTTTGCTAATTCCAGTAATTACTCTCTTGGCCTTTCTGTTCCTCTTTTGTGTTTACAAAAGATTGCAGATTAATTTTAGTGGTGGCATTAGGATTTTATAATACACACTTCCAATGGCCAGTAATACTGCCTTTAATACTTACCCAGGATAAATCTTGACCTACAAAGTCTCAGCCTGGGCACAAACTAGCTCAGGGGTCGACAACCTTTGGCACGTGGCTCGCCAAGGTAAGCACACTGGCGGGCCAGACCAGTTTATCTGCTGCATCTGCAGGTTTGTCCGATCACAGCTCCCACTGGCTTTGGTTCATCGCTCCAGGCCAGTGGGGGCAGCGGAAAGCGGAGCAGGCTGAGGGATGTGCTCGCCGCCGCTTCCTTCTGCCCCCATTGGCCTGGGACGGAGAACCGCGGCCAGTGGGAGCCGCGATTGGCTGAACCTACGGGCGCGGCCGGTAAACAAACCGACCTGGCCCACCAGGGTGCTTATCCTGGCCCACCAGGGTGCTTATCCTGGTGAGCCACATGCCAAAGGTTGCCGACCCCCGAACTAGCTTTTAACCAAGTTTTGCTTTAGGTTGCAGGTCTAGTGGTTTTACCTGCTCTGGTGTCAGTATTTTGTATGGGATATTAAAGTTTTCTGAAGTTCTGTTAGTGTTTTAGAATTATTTTCAGTTATGGTTTTGAGTTTGTTCTAAAGATTATTCAACATACCCTGTATTTGTAATGCAAAACATTACATAAATGTTAAAATAAACCTCACCGGCTGCTGTTAATCTAAAATGTGCACGAATTGTTTTAATTTCTCCAAAATCAAATTTGAAATCTGATCATATGTACAGATAAACATTTCCCACTCTTCTTTAAAAGCCAAATCTAGTGATAAAAGTTCATCTGATGGATAAGTTAATAATGTATTTAAAAGAGTTGGTTAACTTCAGTACCAGACAACCAATTTCAATGTCAACATACAACGAGGAAAACAGCTGTTTAAACTAAGCTTTTTGTTTAAAAATAAAATAAATAAAAGCCACTGTTGTTGCTCCAGAGGTAGCAATGGTGGGAATGCTAATGGGAAGAGGCGTGCAGGCAGTTGGCAGCATTTTAAGCACAATTTAACACTACCCAAAGGACTTTTGTACAACACAGTGCTTACAATTCTGGTACTTGCTCCAAGGTAGAGCTCTCATTGATAACGTAAATTCAGTGCTGCTAGTGCTAGCAGCAGTGGTAGGAAACAAACATAGGATGTCCTGTGTTTTCCCCTGTGTCATTGCATACATGCAATAGTAGAATAGTTGCCTGGTACTGAAGTTGCATCACACCATTAAGAAATTTCTGTTTCAGCATCTGCATCACTTCAGTTAAACAGCATGAAAATAGGTAGTCAGAAGTGGAATCATGGGGAGATCGATCCAGGGCATTGGCATTCTTTGTCACTTTGGATCGAGCTCTCAGGAATGCTAGACCCATCAATAACTCCTCTTTTAAAAAAGCTTTTGTTGTCACTTAAAAAAGGTGTTTTTACATCTTTCAGATTTGTAAGAATGAGGAAAATTAAATCTAACGAATTTATCACTGTTTCAGCTGTTTGCTTTTTACAGTTTCAGGTTGTCTGCTCAAAAAACCCCAATAATCTTTAATAGCCGGAATCTAGTTGATTTCACTTTCTACCTCTAAAGCTTTAGCTCAGTACAGCAGATTCAGTTGCAATTTTTCCACGGGAATAAATTCCAAATACATTTGTGTAGAGTAGAACTAAAAATAAACACGGAAACTTTCTTAGAATTGTGACAAAACTCTGCCTTAAAAAAACTAACTTGGGGGTTGGGATTGCATAGTATAATGTGTATGGAAGGCATTATGTGTGTCAAAATATCTAAATGTAATGCACACCAATACATTGACAGTGCAAACTATTTAATTCTAATGTATACTTAATCTACAATCATAAGCTATGTACTGGATGTGTGTTAAACCTCACACATTGTATAGTACCAGCTGATGTCTCTGGCCTGGCTGGGGCCTGGGGTCCTCTGGCAATATGGTATGAATGTGCCCTTAGGTAGGGAAATTGTGGCAAGACTGGTTGGATTGCGGGTTGTGGCAGTGATTTTTATCCTTTAATTCATAGTTATGGGCAGGGTGTCAGGTTCTGCCTGGCAAGGAAAGCCATTTTAATGAACTAGAAGTGAAGAATTCAGATTTATTAAATTTGTATTATGGTATGACCTGGTAATCCTAGTCAGAATCCCATTTTCCAAGTTGCTGTTCAGGCATGCATTAAAATCTGAAGTGCATATACTGTGAGAAATATGTAGGAGTAGTTACGCAGAACTAGGTTAAAAGTATTAAAGTGAACTGATTTAGGGGAGGAAAATAGGCACCTAAGAACCTTTCCAGATTACAGTACTCACTGAGTTTCACTGGGAGTTTGGCATTTCACTGGCTTTTGTGCCTTTGCAGAGATTTTTTGGGGAGAATGAGAGGGATATGGAGGGTGACATTTTCTAGAAACCTAAATATCAAGGGATGGAGCTCTCAGCTGACTTTAAGGCTTTACATATCTTGCATTCCTGGTCAGTCCTCACCCGAAGCTGAGAATTGCATGTGCCAGAAGCATTCTGTGTATTGTTCTTAACAAGGTGACTATGTGTTGGGTTTCTTTAAAGTGGTCCTTGTTCTTCTGCTTATCTCAGCCTTGAAATGATGTTGCCTTGTTTTTAGTTTTTGAATTTATGAACATAAAACTTAAAATTAAAGAGTTCCCCTGGACTTGTGCTACTAGTTTTCATTGGCCGCAAACACGCTTTGTATGAGGGGCTCTGCAAGATTCCTCTTCTCATGCATGGTCTGAGAAAATGGAATTCTCTGAGCACTATTCCTGCTTGTACATTTCCTGCAAGTGCTGGGAGGCTGAACAGATAACCCTGTGCGGCTTCACTGGGAGGTACTGTTCCCTCTAATGTTGACAGTGTAGGTATCTTTCTCTAATTATATTTTATAATATTTAAGGCTGGCCTATTTGCCTAGTGCTTTTGGACTTTGTCTCGTGTTTACCTTGCAGAGAAAGCTGTGCTGAGCACTCAGCCCTGGGTAGGATGAAGTGTATCTTATCACTCAGCAGCAGCTCCTGCAGCTGACCAAAGAGCATCTGTGATGGGCCCTGCTTCCTGTTGTCTTGGCTGAAAACAGTTCTGATGTGGGGACTTTGACAGTGTAGAGAAGGGAATCCTCAGGCTCCCTACCAGGAGACAGGCTCAGTGTATGTAAGGCTTGGACAGTATGACTGTGCTTTTTAAAAAATGCTGTGAGGGAACCTAACAGGCCTCTTAGATAGTTACACAGGTCCTGTGTAATAGGCCTAAAAGATCAGATTATAACTTCCACGTTGGTTCATGTAGCTGTGACTTGATGCCAGCAGCATCCCGCCGAGGGCTTCAGTGAAGCAGCATTGCACTGAAGAGACTGACTGTGCGGTAATGGAGTGCTGTTGTAAGGTGCTCTGAGGTTTGTGTATTTCCCTTGTGCTTAGTGTAACTCTGGCTCCAGTGGGTAGCATGTTAGATAAATAACTTGCTGTGCTGTATTGCACACCTGTTGGAGGAGGGGTTGGCCAGTATTTTTTTTCCACATAAATTACTGTGAGATCTATCAGGTTGCCTGTTTTGTGTGTTTGTTTTCTGTTTAGGCAGGCTATCTAGTAGAAGTATCCAGGTTGCAGTTACCCTGCAAAATAAGGACAAATATGGAGAGGTTGGTTCTTTGGGGTTCCAGCACATAAGGGATTCTCTACTTACTTCAGTGTTGCCAATTAAATGGGGCAGGGGCCTTGGTTCTGCTTTAATCTGATGAATCAAAGAACCTGCTATTATCCTGAAGCAGAGTAACACTCGTATCTTCTGATCCATGCATAAAGGACTTCAGCAACGTCTCCACTGTGACGCATCACTTGCACTCCGTAGATCTTGTTTCCAAAACCTAATCATAGTTTTAGATAAGATAGCGCTCCATATTCTGAGAGCTGGTCAGGCTGATGTACCCTAATGTGGCAAAATGCATTATAATGGTTCTATGCCTTGATAAAGGTTACTCTTAAGTAACACTGAATGTATTTCTGAATGCAGTCTCCTTATATGCACTAGCTTGGTTTGCCTGGTTCCCTGCTATTTCATAAACATGTTTGTATTTTGAGTTGTGGGAACAAACATAGGGAAGGCTGGGAATGAGCTTGAGTACATGTGAGTTTCTTTGCTTTGTGAGATAAAGAGTCATTTGGATGCACCTTACCAAGGCAGTAGCAGAGCCCTAATGGTTTTGCATCCGTGTACATCTAACCAGTACACCCTGTGGTTAAATGTACTGAAATTGCCATATTTATTTTTGACAAGCAGAAATCTGCGAGGCTCCTTTGTGGACACTTAAGTGGAGCAGCAGTTAATATTATAGAGAATCTGTCAAATGGTTTGTGAAAACTCCAGATTTGGAACAAGGAGGACAAAATGCAAGAGCTGCCTGTGATGTGTTATATCTAAAATGGTTTTGTTGAAACATGCTGCTAAGGAAAATCAAAGCAGTTTCTTTTGGGAGAAGGGAAGAAAGATTCAAGAGGCTCTGGCTGCAAGCTAGACTTAAACTGTCTCTGTTAGCAGGGCCAAAATAGATTGCTTGGATAATTCTGTATGTAGGGAAAGTTTTCAAAAGTAAATTTGCTTAGAACGCTAAAGTGTATGTGCAAATCTCTTCAAAGTGCTCAGTTCCAAGGGTGGGTCTTTTGGATGGTAGCTGCTCTCCATAAAATCAGATAACGTACTGAACACTCCTGGTTGTCTGGCCCCAGCTACGTGATGCCTTATGCAATGTAAACACTCTCCCATAACCTTACAGCACCTCTACACTTGAAGTATCTGGCTTGTGTGCTATGTAATGAATTCAAAATCCACCAAAGGTGCTAGCTGAGAAGTTTCTGTCAGACTATGGTACGAGCCAGTGACCAACCAAATCTCTCCCTTGAGCCCTGATTTTGGCACAGTAGTCTTTCAGCACTGAACTTGTGCTGCAACTTTGAATTAAGTTTTCCTTCATAGGGCTTGTCTGCACAAGCAATTAGTTCTCTGCACGTTGGGATTTGAATCTATCCCGCACTAGCCTGCCACTCTCTGTCTATTGGGACCCTGCTGACATGCATTAACAATTGGTTAATGTGTTTTCGGTAGTTTCATTTCCAGGGGGATTAGATTATCTTCACAAGTGCTAAATAAGGAGATCCTAAGTGCATGGTCTGGCTCAGAACATGCTTCTTAGGACTTCCTACCAAATGCTTAGAAGTTCCTTAGGGTGATCTTTCAGCTTTTGGCAGGTGCCCTTTTTGTGGAGTCGTCAATTGACTTGAATCTCTGAGGAAGAGGCAGACCAAAAAGTTCTTTTTTGTGCTGATTATGGATCTAAACGTTTCATGTAATTGCATAAAATTTGAAATAGCAGGTTGATATCTTTCCATCCACACGTTACTGAGCCTGCAAGAAACAGATGTACAGTTTTATTCTTCTAGCATTTTATGCAGTCCTTCGTACAGCTTGCTATTGAGATGTACTGTAACCTGTCGGTAAGAGCGGAGTTTGTCCCCTGTGGAATTTCCAGGTATTTGTATGCAGAAGATACCATTTAATGTATTACCACCCCAAACCAAATCTACTCCTGACACGTTCATTCTGGATGCCTGAACATAAGCAAGCTGACTTTTTAAAACTAGTATTCCTGTTATAACCCCCAGTGTTTAGTGCAGAGTGTGCAGTGACCTGCAACTTTGTTTTACTTTCAGTGGCATGTTTCAAAAACTGTTCTAGTTCAGGGGTGCCTCCTGTGGGGAGGCCTGTTGATTTTTGCCTGTTTCTTTCTCACTGACTTCTGCTACTTTTTGCCTGGCTTATCCTCATCTAAATTGTCTCAAAGACTTCTGTCCTATATTTGTTTTTTGTGGACTTATTTCTTAACAGAAACCCCTAGCACTTACAGTGCCTCCCTCCGACCTATGTACAGCAGTATGTCACACTCAGCTTGGTGTGACATACTGCTGTACATAGGTCAGAGGGAGGCACTTAGACCGTCTAACTGCTGCGCTAGCATCACATTCGACTTCGTGATAACACAATCAGGATGACACAAGCCTGTCCACATAATTCCTAGACTATTTTTAAGGCCAGATGAGAACCTATTGTTTATTATGACCATATAGTCTGACCTCCTGCATAATACAGACCATAGAATTTCACTCAGTAACTACTGCATTAAGCCCACAACTGCTGGTTAAGCTACAGCACATCTTTTAGAAAGACATCTAGTTTATCTGAAGACCTCAAGTGATGGAGAAACCATCACAATCACTTGATATGTGGATCCCTTCAACCTTGTTTTAATGGAAATGTGGGTTAAAGGATTAAAAAATGTCACCATCTTAAACTTCCTTTGACTTACTTTCATCCCTCTTGTTTCTTACAGTGTAGATATAGGTCAGTGACATCTTATGGCTTCTAACATGCCAACTTGTCAACAGTTGGTCAAAAGTACACCGAAGTTCCTTTGAGAGGCTAGGAGGCCTACAAATTTAAGAGCTTTCCTGTAAAGACAATTATCGTTGGTTAGACCCAGTGCAGGATAGCCTGGCTGATGGAAGGGTCTCTAAAATAATACATGCAGAGCTGCTGAGTCATGGAGGGTGGAAGGCAGGGCTGTGATTATCTTCTCCAGAAGCTTGGATTCCAAATTAGCGTATTATGTCTATCAGGGATCGGAAGAACCAATAGCGAAGCATAAGTGACTCGCCTCTGAAGCTATATCCTTTTCACTTGCCTTAATGCAATGTCATGACATACCAGATTTTGCCATGAGTGTTGGCACACGTGTGTACTAGTGTTAATTAAATGGGCATGTCTGAACCTCCTGATTGCTGTCACAATCTTGCTGAAGAATGATATGCTGTAAGTTGTGATACCACAAGTGTGGAAGCCAAACTGAGTTTGTAAATGAGCTTCCATCTGTTAAAGTAAGAGTTCTTTTGGTTAAGCCTGTATTAAAGCAATGGAAATGATTTTTGCAGTTTGACAGGTTAGCACTTTCACAGTGCTGGTGCTGTACAGTCTACAGAAAGCTGAGAAGAGGCCTGGTAGACCCTTGCAATGGCAGGAAATCCTGGGAGTGTGTATGATCCCTGCACAGTACCACTTCCCATATGTCCTGTCTTCTCAAGTGCAAGGCTGACTTGTGTTTGAAAAGTGCTTCTCACTTCCAGCACGGTGTGAATTTACAGGATGCTTCAATGAAAGTGAGATTTGTCTTTTGCAGTGAAAATACTTATGCTGTGCAGTTCAAGAATTGCTGTGCAGGGTAGATCAACTAAAGTAACTGTGCTTGAAAGAGGGCTTCCATGAAGCAGATGTATCAGAGAGTACACTGTGTCACCATGACTTTCAGACACAAGTTAATTACCATTATCTTTTTGCTTGCAGACATTCTTGTCTGCATTGGGACCTCTACACACTCATTTGTGTTCTTTCTGTTAGGCTGCATATCTCTCTACTGGAAGTGGTGGTAATGTGATCTTTGTGGTTTTATTTTAGGGTAATTCTACTAGAACATCGATCTGAACAGTAAAACTGGGATCCTTTGAGAACTGCCTGAATTCTTCTAGCTCTGAAGAACAAGCAACACTGGTAAATATTTGTCTCATTTCTTTGGATGAGTTAATATTTAGCATGGGGAGAGAAGGGCTAAGGAAAAATTGCCCACTTAGCTCTAGGTCTGCTTAAATGGATTGCTTTTCCAGAACAGTAGCTAGCTGGAGACCTAGTATCAAGGTCCCTTCTAGTTCCGCATTTCTGTGATTTCTGCACAGAGGCTGACGATTGCATGTCTGCTTCTGGAGCAGAGGCTAGGCCAAAGTTGGAGACTCTCATAGCTTCTGTCATATACAGAGGGATGAAGAGTGTGTGATCCTTGTGTTTCTTTGCATAATCTTGTATCTAAGAAGTTTGTGTAGGGCTCTGGGTTTTTAATCGTAATCTTGTCTCTTGGTTGCAGAACTACAGTAAGCCTAAGTGAAAAAATAACACATTCAGCTGGCGTTTGATTCCTTACTATGAGGGCAGGTTATCCCATATCTGCCTACTGCATGGTTTCTGGCACCTCCTCCAAAGCCTGTGGTGTTGGCGCTGTCAGGTTACTGGATTTGATGGACTTCTGGTCTGATCCAGTCTGGCAATCCTTATGGTCCTGGGCAACGATAAGTAAGGCTGCGAGTTTGTCACGGAGGTCTTGGAAGTCACAGATTCCATGACTTTCCAGGACCTTCATGACTTCTGCAGTGGCCAGTCGCACCGGCCACTGCTAGGCAGTCTTGGGCCACCGTGCCCCCCCCCCCCTCCAACTCCGCAGCAGCAGGATTTTGGGTGGGGTGGGGCTCAGGGCTAAGGAAAGGGGGTTGGGGCACAGGATGGGGTGAGGGCTCCGGGTGGTGCTTACCTTGGAGGGCTCCCCGGAAGCAACGACATGTCCCTCAGCTTGTAGGTGTAGGTGCAGCCAGGTGGCGCCGCATGCTGCCTCTGCCGCAGGCACCATCCCCACAGCTCCCATTGGCCATGGTTCCTGGACAATGAGAGCTGCTGAGCCAGCGCTTTGGGTGAAGGCAGCGCATGGAGCCGTCTGGCCATGCCTCTGCCTAGAAGCCGAGGGACATGTCGTCCCTTCCAGGGAGATGCACAGAGCCAGGTAGGGAGCTTGCCAGCCCCTCGAAAACCCCCTCAGCGCCAGGGGGGATCCTGGTCCCCTCCCCCCAAGCACCCAAGATTTAGTCAGGGATTTATAGTAAATGCCATGGGCAGGTCATGGGATGTCAATTTATGTTTACTGCCCGTGACCTGTCCATGACTTTTACTAAAAATACCCAAGACTAAAATATAGCCTTAACGATAAGGAGGGTTCAGATAACATGATAGATTAAAGTAAAGAATCTTATAGTTCAGTGTGAGAAGGAGTTTACTTCGATGCTATTTCATGGTAGTGTCATCATGTCAAACTTCTCTCTAAATCCACTGACCCAGACTGCTCCTCTGGGGTGTTTGGTATTTCTAAAGAATAGGTATCCCATTACCAAACACACATTCCAGTGTTCCTATCCTCAAGCAATCTGAAGGATTTAGACTGTCCCTGAGTCCGCTCACTGCTAGGGTGCTTCCTTCTGGCCGTGTCTGGGGATTAGCTCCACGCCGGTCCAACACTCCTTTCTGCTGTTTGCTGCATGTCCTGCTGCTCTTTCGCACTCTATCTGACTTGGCTTGGCCCTCCGGCCAGGTCCCTGTGCGTCCCTTCCAGGAAAACTTTTTCGCCTTTCCATACAAAGGGTCCCAAGCAGTCTTCTCATTCCCTGTCCAGTCTTCTCATTCCCTAGTGGCTGGTAGGCAAATTCAGGCCTGCGTTCTACTCCTGGTTCCAGCTCAGGGGCCCTCTAATCAGCAGCCAAGGTCTGCACCATCCTAAACCTTGCTGTCTTTTCCTGAGCCTTTCCTACATCTTCTGGTTTCCCTCTGGGTTTGTCAGCCCAAATGCTCTCCTCCCAGGGGGTGACTGCAGATCAGGGGTGCCAGAACAAGAGGGGGCAGAGGACCATGGCCCCATCACTTTTAAAAGTGGGAGGGCTACACCCTCACACTTCTTACCAGCTGTAAGGCGGGGGCAGAGGAGGGGGTGGGGTGGAGTGAGCAGGGAATGGGCCTTGGGGGAAAGGGTGGTGTGGAGCCAGAGCCATAGTGTGGGTGCCGATAGGGCCCCCGCCACACACACACACACACTTACTTACTTACTTTTAGGGAGCTTCTGCTGCTCCTGCTTCAGATTAAAACTCTAGGCCCAAACACACCTCCCTTCCCCCGAGGAGTGACTGCAGACTGCTTCCCTGCAGCCCCTTTCTGTTGCCAGCTTCCTGGTTTCTATGTTAGCCCCTCTTATACCTTTCCAGATGGGCTCTGTCCTCATTCAGGGGATTTTTTAGTCCATCAGATTCCCCTCAGCTGTGGTCTACCTGGTTAACTTCCCCCTTCTCAGCCTCATTCGCCCCTTCCAGGCTGGTGTGGAGTTATACGATGGTATGACAGTTCTAGGGACGTTGTGTGGAACTATGGCGTGATCTACTATGAGGAGAAATTGGGCATGTCTTGGTTTCTCATCTTTTCCCAAAACATGGCACCACTCCCACCTTCAGTTGTGCTGGACATTCTTTGGACATATTGCGGTCAGCTAGTGGTTTTGGGATCTTGGCAGTGTTTGATGCTTAAGATACCCACATTACTGAAATCATAATGCAACACTGAATAGGAATAAATCTCCCTCCCTAACTGATCCCCCTGTCTGTACCAGAGCTACGCGAGATGACCCTTTAGAGTCATAGAATGCAAGGCAACTCCAGATGTGACTTGTTTTGAATGGACCCTGTAATGGGAGTATTTATTTGTGCAGCGAAGCATTCCTTGTAGCACTATCAGTGGGATTCTGTATTTCATACTGCAGCTTGACTTGTGTAGATGTGTCAATATGTTGCAAAAAGGCTAAACTTCTTCTTTGTCTCTAGATTTAAAATGAATGCAATGCTGGAAACCCCTGAGCTGCCAGCAGTGTTCGATGGGGTGAAACTCGCTGCAGTCGCCGCTGTTCTCTATGTCATCGTTCGCTGCCTGAATCTAAAGAGCCCAACTGCCCCTCCTGATCTCATTTACCAGGACACTGCTCTGTCACGCTTCTTGCTCAAATCCTGCCCGCTTCTGACCAAAGAGTGAGTGATAAATACAGCCTTATAACTAACGAACTTTTATACAATGAAGAGAAGTTGAGCTTAGGTATTCTCACCTCACTGCATACAGTTGTACAAGAACACCGTAAACCTGGGTATAAATAGATGGCGGGGTATTCTTTGGAGATGCAGAACTAACAGCAGGGACCTATTTTTGTTGGCATAAAAAAGCCCCTCCAAATGATTGTTACAGTATTCCCCAGGGTCCCCAGGATCTAAGCCTCAGCTCAGGTAGTCACACTTGGGCTAGTAGGGCTTGAGCTAGCACACTAAAAGTAGCTGAGCCGAGGTAGCCAAACAAGCTCAGGCCTACCCCGTTGCCTGGTCCAAGCTCTGATAGCTAGCCTGAGCGGCCACTGGTGCCATAATGTCCACACAGTTCTTTTTAGCACGGTAGTGTGAGTGCCGCTAACACAAGTCTTTTTACCTGGCTGTGAGGCTCACTCGCAGCTGCAGTATAGACATAGACACATTGTGTTGTGTGCTGTACAAATGCATGGAAGGGCAGTCCCTGACCCAGTCAGTGTCTTGGCTTACATCACTGGGACGTGTTCCCCACTATGGAAAAATAGGACCCAGCACAACATGTTTCTTCCTATGGGAGGTGTAGGGAATATCTGTTATGACGTCCTGCACTCCAGTGACTAACAGAGCATTTTGACACTTATAGAACTTACAGTATAAGAGCTTTTCAATCTATTTGTCAGAGTGCTTGCAGTTCATTTCAAGATGGGTGAAACCATCAAAATGTTGAGCAAAGCAGATCTCTTTCATAGCAGTCTAATAAATAAGAAAGCAATGAAATGTCGGTTCTTGCCAGTTCTTCTTTGAGAGAAAGGCGTGTAAAACTAGCATCTGTCAGTTAACTGCAGAAGTGACCTTTTAAGGTATCAGGCCAAAACTTTTCCTACTCTGCTGTCTGCAAAGTCAACGTAACTTTTAACAAGAAAGAAGTAAATTCAAATGCTTAATACTGGCCTGTTGCGTTGAGGAAGAATTTACATTAACTTGTGTGTGAGGCTTTGGAAGGAAACTGACTTCCGTTTAAAGCTTCTTAAGTGATTATACACAAGGAACAGATAATGTCTTGAGGTCTTTATTCTGAAACACTGTATTGATTGATTCAATCTGTGAGAATTCAGGGATTACTGAATAAACCTGAACTTTTATTTGAGTATGAAAAGTCTAGTTGCATCTGTGATACCAGGAACACTGTTTGTATTCCAATAAGATCTAAAAGCCTTAACCAAGATTGGGGTCTCGTGCTAGGTGCTGTGCAAACACAACGGTTCACAGCCTGAGTCTTGAAAGCTTACAGTCTAAAGAGACAGAATAAAGGGTGGGAGGAAGAAAGTATTATATCCATTTTACAGATTGGGAACTGAGGCTCCAACTAAGTGACTTCTCAAATTCATACACTAAACCTGTGGCAGAACTGAGAATTGAATCTACATCCCCTGAATCCCAATCCAGTGCTGCAGCCCAAGACCATCCATCTGTTCTCAGATTTGCAAGAAATATTTGTCAGGGAACAATGATTGGTCAAGTACAGTATATTAACAAATACTCTCTGGGATTAGAGGTTCTACTCCAGTGACTCTGCTCACGTACACAGAATTATGCTGGTCAGCAGTTTTGTAAGCACATGACTTGTGAACTTCAGTGCCCTAGAGGAAGGTGAGGTTCAGGTGGATGTACTCAACACAGGCTGTTGCAAGGGGCACTGGTCTTCCCTGTCTGTCTCTGACTTTCATCTTTGTTGAAGTCTAGATCCTCCCTCTTCTAAGACACCTCTAGAACAGGGGTAGGCAACCTATGGCACACGTGCAGAAGGCGCCACGTGAGGTGCTTTTCAGTGGCACTCACACACCTGGGTCCTAGTCACTGGTCCAGGGGGCTCTGCATTTTAGTTTAATTTTAAATGAGGCTTCTTAAACATTTTAAAAACCTTATTTACTTTACATACAACAATAGTTTAGTTATATATTGTAGACTTATAGAAAGAGACCTTCTAAAAATGTTAATGTATTACTGGCACACACAACCTTAAATCCGAGTGAATAAATAAAGACTCGGCACACCACTTCTGAAAGGTTTCCAACCCCTGCTTTAGAATATAAACATCAAAAACACAGATAATGCAACACTTAAAGGTTGCCGTTCTGTTGTGCAATAACTGGAGGAAATACAGAAGTAAATTTTCCACAGAGCCTTAACATGATAGTAACAGCCTGTGCAATATTGCACTGTTTACTGTCCACGTTCTCACGGAACCCATGATGTCAAAACTCTGATCTGAGTGGGACTCTCTTCAGCCTGTAACTCTTCTCTAAAAGGAGGTACTCTCCCTTTGGGAGAAGTAGTGTGGTTCTCTGACATCTTTAATTTTAAGAATGAAATACATATAGACAAGAATTTATTTTAACTTTCATTTCCGGAGACTTTCAGGAAACAAATATTTAAATCTCTATAAATATGCATGCAAATAATTCACAAGAGTAATTAACCAACATTATATGGAAATTACTTGTGCTCATACTCCATTGTAGTATCTTGTAAGGCTTCATTAAATACTAGCTGTTTTAGAGCATAAAGGAAGCTGATTATGCAGCTTACTTTGCATTCATGTTTGAAGAAAAAAAAGAAGTGCCACAATTTCTCCTCCTTTGTGTCTGTACTCAGCTTTCTGTTAAATCCCCCACTGGTACAGCTATTTCTCTATAGTAGTGAAGTGAAGATCACCCTCTGGCTTCCAGACAGCCGCAACTTCAAATTCAGTGTACATGTTGGAAAAGTAGTGGCCTGTTAACAGGTATTATTAAAGTGAGTGAGCGACTGGTGGTAGGGAGCTTTCAGAAATGGGAACGCATGTGGGTAGAAATGAGACAATAACTTGGATGCTGTCTTGTAAAACTCTGTAGGAAATGCCTGAAATGATTTCTAAGGGGTTGGTTTAGTCCCAGCTTCACAGCCTTCAGCTGCATTTATACTTTCAAAATCTTTATTTACACTCATCCACAGAAAGGGTCTGTACACTTCATATATGAAGCTACTGAATCTGACTTTAGAAACTTGGCTGTGGCTTGTCCAACTCGGAGAGAAACCCGAGTCCAGAGTGTCTTCATCAGACATGCCACTCATGTTCAGTGCCTTACTAAGTGTAATCTTGTAGCATGTTCCTCTTTGATTCTATTTTTTTTTTCTTGACAGTCTTATTCCATGAACCACAAACTGGGATGTAAACCTAGTACCTTCCTTCGGTAGTTCAGCTGGTGTTAAGTGAATTAGTGAGGAGCTTCATAGTTGCCTGAGCCTGTTGCCAGCTAGATACTTGAGACTGGTAGATGCCAGTGGTGCTTGTAACAGGATTACCAAATAAGTTAGTTACAAGCTTTCCACTAATCTCTTGTGGACGCTCTTCAGACCCAGCCAATGGAAAGGACTTAAATGTGGTACATTCCTAAAATCCCCACTTGTCCTCCTACCCACCATTTCACTGTTTTCATTGTCTGGCTCTGTCTTGTTCATCAAATGGAAGTACCTTCTAACTGGTATTATAGTAGCAGCAGGTTCTTAACAGTCATAATTTAAGCAGCAGTGTCTCTTGCTTTGAGGCTCTTATATCCTGATCAGTGATTGTCAGTCTCTCAGTGCTCTGGGATGACCAAAATTTGCACCTGTCTTTTATCACCAGCTGCCAGACAAGTTCAGTTAAGTTAGCAACCTGCTGTCTCTATTGTTCCTTTATAACTATAATTAGTTCTGTTGTCTGACTCTGACCTAAACAAGCACAGCTTGTGTTCATTGTGCCTCTTCTGGGCTATGCTTTTTGATACATCTCTACCCTAATATAACGCGACCTGATATAACATGAATTTGGATGTAACGCAGTAAAGCAGTGCTCCAGGGGGGCGGGGCCGCGCACTCCGGCAGATCAAAGCAAGTTCGATATAATGCAGTTTCACCTATAACGTAGTAAGATTTTTTGGCTCTCGAGGATAGTGTTAGATCGGGGTAGAGGTGTATGTGGGTTTTCTTGCTGTGCTAGTGTGTATCCATTTCTTGGGGGTGAGATTGATAACCACAGGAGATCTATTCCCTTCCCAGACCTCTCCTCCCCCCAAGACTTCTCATCAAAGAATTAAAACTCTAAACATGTTTCGTATGGCCAGGCTTAGGCAAATGACTCTGTGAAAAGCCTTTAAATACATGCTGAAAGCACACCCAGGAATACAGCCTAGGGTTTTTTACCCTTTTATCCTTTGCCTGTGTAGTAATTTTATATCCTAGCCATGCTGCCTGGCACCAGAATACTATTTCATACTGTCATGCTTCGTCCTTTGGCTGCTTCCTCCTGAAAGGAGCAAATATGTTCCTTTGCTCGTCTCCTCTCTGCATTCTCCAACAGTGGTCAAGGAAAAGACAGCAAATACTTAGTGTTTTACCTAACACAAACAGTTGACAAATTAATTGAAAGAGAAGGTATATTTTGGCTGCTTCAGGGACATGTGAACTAATCTGATGGTAAAGCGGGACGCTAATAAATAATCCCCTGTGGATTTGTTAGAGATTGGAGCCCAGGCGTTTTCTCTCCACTCCCCTATCCCAATGGTCATCTATCACTGACTTTCCAATCTTCCATATGGTTGGTACCATACTTTCATTCAGCAGCTCGTGTTCTCCAGAAGTCTACCATGATATTCCACTTCATTGGTTTGACTAGGAACACTTCTCTCTTGCCTCTAATGCTAAAGCTTTTGGGGATATTGCTTATGAAATTCACTGTGTTTATATAAAACTGTACTTAAACCCCTCCCGCCCCCACAAAAAAAAATGCACCATAGCTGAGGGATGCAGCATAGCTGAGGGAAACCCCTTTTGCAATGCAAGTGCTTCCTGTCTCTGTTAGACAGTTTCCACAAACTTGATTTCTGGTGTCTGCAGTGACTTTTTTTTCACAGGAAGGCTAATATAAGTATGAAGCTCCCCAAATAGCTTTCATTTTGGCTGTTGTATCCGACAGCTCAGACTCCAAATATGCAACAGGCCAGCTGAGCTGATGCAGAATATCTGCTGCTAAATATTTAAGGGCTCTGAAGCCTTTTTGGTTTAAGACAAGACTTTTTGAATCATTCCAGGGAGGTTGAATAATCTGCAAGTTTCTCCTCTATCTAGGTAGTGAATAGGAAGCAAGCTCGTAGACTTTAAGGTCAGAAGGAACCATCACGATCATCTAGTCTGACTTCCTGCACATTGCTGGCTACCAAACCTCACCTACTCACTCCTGTAATAGACACCTAACCTCTGGCTGAGTTACTGAAGTCCTCAAATCATGATTTAAAGACTTCAAGTTACAGAGAATCCACCATTTACACAAGTTTAAATCTACAAGTGACCTGTGTGCCATGGTATAGAGCAGGGGTCTCAAACTCCCGGCCAGCAGGCCATCTGTGGCTCGCAAGCCTCCCCAATGTGCCCTGTGGGACTCCAGCAGTTTTGGAGCCGGGTCTCTCCCTTGGCCCCACCTGCCGTCCCTGAGTGCTCCCACCTCAGGGGCAGCACAGCGGAGCTGAGCAGCATCTGCCTGCTCGCTTCAGTGGCTGCTGGACCCTCTCTGTGGCCCAAGGGCAGGGCAGGGCTGTGCCTCTGTGCGCTGCATCCACCCCGAGCACCCCTGCAGCCAATGGGGCACTGCGGGGGCAGTGCCTGGGGGCAGAAGTGCACCCCATCTTGGAGCCCCAAGTTAAGTGCTACACCGCCTTCCCACACCCCCCTGCCACTCCCAAGCTTCCTCCCAGAGCCTGCTACCCATCCCCAAACACCCCCTCCCACCCCCAAACTCCCTCCCAGAGCCTGCACCCCGACTCCCCCACCCAAAGTCCCTCCCAGAGCCCAACTTCTGACCCTTTCTGCACCCAAACTCCCTCCCAGAGCCTGCACCCTAATACTCTACCCCAGACCTTCTCCCCCACCCAAATTCCCTCCCAGAGCCTGCACCCTAATCCCCTACCCCAGACCTTCTCCCCCACCCAAACTCCCTCCCAGAGCTTTAAGCAGGTGGAGGGGGAAAAGTTGGAGGGGCAGGTTCTGGGCAGCATGAGTGACATTGGCCCACTGGGAGGATTTGAGGACTGGCACTGGCCCTAAGGTAAATTGAGTTTGAGACCCCTACTGTCGAGGAAGGCAAACTCTTTCCTGCCCATGTCTCTGCCAATCTGACCCAAGGGAAAATTCCTTCCCTAAATATGGCAGTCAGTTAGACCCTGATCATTTGGGCAAGACCCACAAGCCAGACACCTGGGAAAGAATTCTCAAAGTGGTAATGACGATAAAGTTTCCAAGATCAGTCTTCTTGGGAGAAAGACCAAAAATCCTAAACTTGGACCACTTCTCCCTCCAGCCCCACCCTGAAAGAATGGGGAGTGTAGCCTCTTATTTACAGCATGGGAGCTGGCAGACAGGACTCCTAGGTTCTAGTCTTGACCCTGTAGTAGACTTGCTGTAACCTGGAGCAAAGCACTTAACTCTGTTGCCTTCTTACCCATCTGTCAATGTATATACAGTAGTAACACCTCCAAGTGATGTAAGGGTTAATGTTCGTAAAGCACTAAGCTCCTCAGCTGAAATGTACAGCACATGAAGTGCAGAGTATCTCTATAGATAAGTCTTTTTGTTGCTGAATGTCCATTTTCAAATGTGTGAGTAACTAAACACGGACACTTCCCATAAAAATAGAATACTTTTGTGTGCTTTGTTTGAGTTGCTCTAGAAAAGTAGATTGCTGAACACCCAAAAAGTAGCATACTCTGAAACCTGTAATCTTCTGCCCACAAACCACCAAACCTTAATCTGGAACCGATTTGTTGGTACTGGTTCTATTAATACCAAATCATGTCTATTTCTAACAAATATTTTCCTCTTGCTCTCCCAGAGGGACTGTTTACTGCCTTGGTCACTGATATATGGGGTTGAGTTTCCATTATACACACACAAAGCATATGGTGCTGAAAATAGGCTCTCGCATCCTGATGGTGTTTATATAACAGGATGTGCATGCACTCAGCCAGTCCAGGCTAGTTATCAGTTTAACACTATGTACCTATCAGTGACAGGGCACGTAAGTCAGTTACTAGAGTAGGTAACCATTAATCCCAGACTTGCTTTCTTGTCAGCTTTGATTTGTAGTGGTCAGTTATTGAAATACATTGGTGTCTGTGGGTGGTGTAAAGTTTCATAAAGGATATTTATAGGGCATCTACTGGAAGAAGTTATAATGTGCTGCCTTGGATGTCTGTCGTTGGTCAAGGTATTAGTAATGTGTAGCAGACTTGATCATAACAGGGAGGTCATTTTAGATGAGCCAGAACAAGGTCCTGTGGTAAACCACCCTGAACTAATTAGTTTGGTACTTAGTACCTGTTGGGCTTGGATTCAAATTTGGCTGCTCCAGTCTCACTCCGGTAGTCATAAGTGAGAGTTTGAGTATTGGCTAGGAGGTTTCAGAAACTGTGCAGGTGCCAGCGTAGACTTCTTTAGTTCTAGTGTCTCTCGCCTTCCTTACAAAAGGAGAAATAAAACTGTAAACAGCCTATGAAATGCTACAGCATTCTTGAGCAGTACACAAGATTGCCAATGCTCCTTGATGCAATGTAGAGGCATGGTATCTTGTTTAGGCTGGAGAATGAGAAGCTGCTTTCAGGGTATTTCTTTTCCTTTGGTTTATACTGCAGCTGCATTATGGAGAAGCTAAAAGGAGCCTTTGTCGTCTCCTTGGACTCTGTAATACAGTTTGGGAAATCTTAGTTCCTGTTCCCACTGGAAGACCACACATCACGTTAACTGTGTCGGAGGGAGCTACAGTATTAAAACTAGTCCTGCTACCAGGTAGGGCTTACCATGATGGGCCCACTATGGACTCCTGAGTGAATTCTAATGGGTCATGTCCAACAAGCCTCTCTGCAGGTGCACCCATTTTGCCTGCTCTTGAGAGAAGGCAAGGAATCTAACAAAACTATGTAGGTCTGATCTCTAGCTCGTGTTTCTCTGCATCATGCCATGCAGGACCTATTTCCTTCATGTGCTGCTCAGTTCTAATGGGCTTTAAAAACATCTGCCTGGGCACAGGCCCTTCTGTTTTGATTGCCTTTTGAGATTTTGTGGGAGCAGCTTTCTGTTGTATACAGCTCTTTGCCGTACAGCAGTGTTTCCCAAACTTGGGACGCCGCTTGTGTAAGGAAAGTCCTGGGTGGGTTTGTTTACCTGCCGCATCCGCAGGTCTGGCCGATCGCGGCTCCCACTGGCTGCGGTTCACTGCTCCAGGCCAATGGGGGCTGCTGGAAGCAGTGTGGGCCGAGGGATGTACTGGCCAACACTTCCAGCAGCTCCCATGCTGTCCTTACACAACTACTTGATCCTCCGTATTAAACAAAACTCTGGCTGTCTTTTTCCAGTACTTGATACTCATTCTGTACTATTAAGGTATTTCTGTCCAGCTGGGTTGAGTTTGAAAACATTTCCTGTGATGACTTACTATTTCTTAGTGTTGTACAGAATAAAGTTGAAAACTGATAGTCTGTTTCTGTGTCTTGGCAGAGGGTGGAGGTGCTGGCGCTTTCGGAACATAATGCTTGGCTAACTGTCACTGCCAACATATCCTCCTGCAGCAGTGGTGATAAACCACAATGCATAGCATGGACACTCCTTTATCATTTGTCGTGTGTTACTAACAGTAAAAGCTGAAGGTCACATCAATTCTATAAATAAGGATGTGTACCCACAGGACTGTCCTTGTCAGTCCAACGTAGACTTTAACCACAGTACTGTGTTGTGAATGGTTCCCAAGGATTTTTTTTTTTAAACTTGCCATTAAGAGAAGCAGACAGTATAATTCTTCACAATAAGCCTTCAGCTGTTTTAGTGAAGGCCTGTCTAAAAAATGGAGAGTCAAATGACCTTTTGACTGGATTCTTATAGCCCTGATAACGTACCATTTGTAAATATTTCTTCCACAGCGCAGGAGGTATTTGGTGGTTGTGGTTGGCATGTTTGTGTTGCAGTATCACTGAAGGCCTCAGTCAGACTGTGTTGTACTCTGCCTTGTACAAACTCAGTAAAATGGCTCTCACTCCAGTGTGCTTACCATTCAAATTAAGACCCTCTCTATTTGGTCTATAGTTTAAGTCCATGATTGGCTTCACTTGAAAACTTCAGTAGGTAAGAATTTGTGGTTATTTTAATAATTGATGTACTACTAAAAAGTTAGAAGGGATTTCTGAAAGGAAGAAATTTGTACCTTATTTATCAGTGTAAAGCTATTTCTTACCTTCATAACTGGCAGCTTAGAAGATTAAAAAAACAACCACCAAGACCCCTGCATAAACATGCTCCAGCTTTGCTAGGGTTCATTTAAAGATTTGACTCCTAGTTGATCACACCAAGAAAGAGGAAAAACAAGTTGCTTTCCCTCAATACATTCCTGTCTTAACTAGCTACATTCCACTCACTAGTCAGATTCATCAATCAAGTATATAAATAATTTACCCCACAATTCCTCTGACTTGGACAAAGAAATAGTTTGTCTCTTGCACCCTGTTGTAACCTTACTGGAGGCTCTGGATTTATTTTCCAGTTATTCCAGCCTGTGATCCAAGGCAATATAACTTACAGTAATTCTTAGCTCTTTTACATGCCTTTTTTTGTAAAGCACTTTGAGATTTGGGGATGAAGAATACGAAGTATCGCTGTCCCTGTTTTGATGCATAAATTTATAATCTTTTGAAATTAAATCCAGTTTGTTTTGCCCTTGTTTCACTATAAGTGGATTTTTCTCCTTTTCCACTGAAGCATCCAGCTTCTGGATTTTGAGAGATGTTACCTAATGTTCGATCTTTGTTTCTATACCCAGATTATAGAATTCTTCTTCCTCTTGATATGAAAGAAGCAAAACCTTTAGGGTTTCTTCGCTTTCTCCAAGATGGTATTAGCCTTTTTAGGCATTTCCTCTTTTCTTGGCCACCAGCTTCTGTGGCTTTGATTTTGTGTGAGGGACTTGGTGCATGTAGCCTTGTCACAGTGAGACTGGGGACTGTCTGAACAAGTGGAAAAATCCATTGAGTAAAGTGCTGAAGCTTTGGCAGGAGATGATTAAAATGAAGGCTGGCTAAGATTGCATTTTACCTATTCTAATAATGTTACCTTGATATAGTGGTCGTTGGCCTGTAAAGGAGTCCAAAGCAGGTTATTTAAACTGCAGATAGCTCCTCATGTGTTCCTAGGCTAGCTCCCTTCATTTCCAGTAGAAGGAACCTAATCTTGGCATCAAAGCACTATTCTGGGTAGCCTGGTAATTCAAGGCTAGTGAGTGTTTCTAACTTCTGACTACAGAAGTGTAAACACATGACTAATGCTAAGATGTCCTTGCCCTAAGCAAAGCAGCATGAGGTTTCTAAATTCAGCTCTGCTCAGCCACTTAATGGGTCTTCTGAAAAGCTGAGCATTTTGCATGCTACATTAAGGTAACGTGCCTAAAAAGGCTCTTTGCTTGCTCTCTGCTTGCTTGCCTCCAAGAGCTTGAGTGAAATAGAATAAATCACTGTGCAGAGAGCAAGTTCTGCTTCCTGGACTCCTTGGGTGCAAGAAATAGGATTTTGCAGAACCTCAAATCTTGTTCTGAATGAAGTGGGCATGAATTTCAAATGGAGGTGTGGGGAGCACATAGGCAGCCTATGGACATACCTGCACAATCTCTGGGATCCCTGTGCTGCATCCTTTTACTTAATCCTTTCTGTTGAGGCATAAGATTGCTAAACATGCATGTTCAGTGTGTACTGATGTAAACTATCTTAGGGTTTGTGGCTGTGCCAGCTGAAATGTAAAACTCAACTGGAGCTGTGAAACAAACTGCCATTCTGGAATCACCCCTCTTACAATCAGTGCTTGCATAATAATTTCTAACCAGAAGGCAGAAGTATCAATCCTCAGAGAAGTACCTTCAAATTGACAGTGATGATCTAGGGTGACGGGGTCAGAGGCTGGAAGCATAGCATAGGTGGGGAGAAGGAATGGACTATGAACCTAAAATAAAATAAAATTGAAATCTTGAGCTCTGCACACACTGATGGGCACCTAGAATGGTGTCCTGGCTCACCCCCTCTGGGCAGGATCTTGTGGCTGTGGCACTTACAGGGTCACCAAAGCTGTTACATCCGAATGACTGGATATGTGATAGCAACTGTAAACTGGGCTGCATGTAAATAAGGGAGAAGTGAAAATGGAGCTTGCTGCTGTCTTAGATTTCTAATTAAGAAGGCAGCACTGAACAGTCTGTCAGCAACTGGACGCTGCAACCATAGTTGCCATGGGAACATTTTTTTTTTCCCTTCCAAACAACAGCAAAAAATACCTACTCCAGAGCCCTTAGCTGGTTGATTTCCCTCCCTTCCCCCAGCTCCCCCCATTGTAGAGTGGCTTGCTGCTTTAATGCTGACTGTATTCGTTCCAAGTTTTGATGGGGAGACAAGAAGTAAAGCGGAAGGATTCCCTCTTGCAGGGAAGAATGCAGGATAACTTGGAATCCCTCTATTAGGGAACTGTTCCTAGTGCCATAGAAAAAGCCGGGGGTCAAATGTTCATGAAGTAGGATGTGCATTAGTCTCTTCAGGAGCTCAATATCTTTGTTTAGTTCCACAAGCGCAGTAGTGTTGACATGCCAGTTCTCACAGGTAACATATGACCCATATTAAAGTTAGACAGACCAGTTACTTCTTAACTCTGAGGCTATGTTCTTGGTACCTAAGCTCTTGAAAATAACCTTAAATGTTAGTAGTGTTAGGCCCAGCAAGCATCCGGCTATATTTTTGCTCTTCCTATTACAACTTATTTGGATAAAATGTTGTCCAAGAAAATCTTGGGCCTCTACAATCAGTTGTTACAAACAAGTAAACCTTGGGATGGGGCTGTCGGAAAACGGGAGTATGTAGCTCTTTGAACAGATGCCTTCGCTGGATTGGTGAGTCTGGTTTCCAACAGTATTGTTGGGTGTGGAAATCAAAGATTTGTAAGGGAACAAAATGCTGATGAAGTTGTGGAAAGTAGTTCCATTGAGAACCCACTTCGTTTTCCTGGCAGCAGCAACTTTCTGTCCCTGTTTGGAATAGAAGTGTAGCAACTTCTCTCCCAAATATACCTATCCATTTTGATAATATTATATGCCTTATCCTGTGAAATCCCAGTGGCTTGGGCTATAAATGCTAATTGGTGCCAGTCCAAGGTTTTGGACCCTTTCATCCAGGCCCCTTGTCATAAACAGATAAGTAAGAGTTAATAGAACAGAAGTACTTCGTATCTCTTTTGCCTGTAAAGGGTTAACAAGATCAGTGAGCCTGGCTGTCACCTGACCAGAGGACCAATCAGGGGACAGGATACTTTCAAATCTTGAGGGAGGGAAGTTTGTGAGTGTGCTGTTAGTTTTGGTGGTTGTTCTCTCTGGGTTCTGAGAGTGACCAGACGTGCAACCAGGTTTCTCTCCAATCTCTCCAATACAGGCTCTTATAAGTTCAGAATAGTGAGTACTAGGTAAATAAGGCGAGTTAGGCTTATGTTTGTTTTCTTTATTTGCAAATGTGTATTTGGCTGGAAGGAATTCAAATTTGTATTTTGCTGAAAGGATTTTAATTTGTACTTGTATACTTAGGCTGGGACGGTATTCCCACCGTTTATAGCTGAAAAACCCTGTAACATATTCCATCTTAAATTTACAAAGATAATTTTTACTTTTTTTCTTGCTTTAATTAAAAGCTTTTCTCGTTTAAAAACCTGATTATTTTTTTATTCTAGTGGGAGACCCCAGGGGACGGGGTCTGGATTCACCAGGGAATTGGTGGGGAGGAAGGAGGGAAGGGGGAGAGAGAGGCTAATTGTCTCTCTCAGGGAGAGTCTGGGAGGGGGAGAGAGAAGGAGAGGGGAAGGTGCATTTTCCTCTCTGTTTAAAGATTCAAGGAGTGAATCACAGTGATCTTCCAGGGTAACCCAGGGAGGGGAAGCCTGGGAGAGGCAAAGATGGGGGAAAAGGTTTACTTTCCTTGTGTTAAGATCCAGAGGGTCTGGGTCTTGGGGTTCCCCAGGCAAGGTTTTGGGGGGACCAGAGTGTACCAGGCACTGGAATTCCTGGTTGGTGGCAGCGCTACAGGTTCTAAGCTGGTAATTAAGCTTAGAGGAATTCATGCTGGTACCCCATCTTTTGGACGCTAAGGTTCAGAGTGGGGAATTATACCATGACACCCGTCTTCTTCAGTGTTTAAATATCTAACTTAAAATAAGTACTACAACCTCAGAAAATGAGTAAAAATACCAAATAAAGTACCTCCTAATGTTGACTATAGATACCAGAATTTGAAATCTCTTTGCAAAAGCAGAATATCATGATTTTGAGAAAATAGTTAGCTTTTTCAGTGCTG
Source organism: Chelonoidis abingdonii (assembly GCF_003597395.2). Lineage (NCBI taxonomy): Eukaryota > Metazoa > Chordata > Testudines > Testudinidae > Chelonoidis > Chelonoidis abingdonii. The sequence goes on along the minus strand of NC_133777.1, from coordinate 71,163,293 downwards.
GAAGAGCTGATCATTGTGTTTCATCAGCCATATCTCGAGCAATGGGTTGCACCTTGCCTAATATAGCTTTGGGGTTTTCAACTCTCTCTCTGCATATTCCATGCCCATGGAATTGCATACAGCTTGTTTACTACCGTCTCAGTAATGCAATTTCACATTCTTGTTTTAGCAAGTAATCTGTGGCATTATAAAATGAGATTGTACAATAAAACTCAATCACATTTTTGTTTAGTTCCACCTTTCCTGCCCAGCGTGTTACCATTACCCAGATTCTTCCCCCACCTATGGTCCTAGATTTAAGTCTCAATCTTCTGTTACGTGCATAGTTGCTGAAGAATCTTGGGGTAGTGACATACTGTACATTGCTGCTGGCATTCACCCAGATCCAGTGCACCTCTCCTCGTATAGAGATGTCTGACTGATAACAAATGTATGCAGTTAGTTGTCTTGTAGCTTCTCTTAAAAGCTTCCTAATTGGATGATAGAATCTTGAAAATACCCTAAGGGATAATTTGCATGGTACAGGGTAACAGTTCTTTTGTAAACAACACAGTTGAGGCTTCCGTTCTCTGTTTTACTTCTTGTAGAAGTACCTGTTTTTTCAGTTGGGATCTATTTTTATGCCTTCTTGGAATGTACACTTGCAGGAAGGATGTGCCTCAGTATAACACCTTCCTTTTTTGTTTTGGGGGTCTTCAAATGTATCTTGCAACGCTGTGCTGAGGGGATGGAGTGAGGGCAGTAAGCATAGGAGAATGGCAAAACACGTCAAACTGGATCTGAGCTCTTGAGAAATACAGACTGTAACGTCCCATTGTCACTGAGCAGCTGTGCAGGGTCCTTGTGTATATCTAGGAATGCACTGGAGGAGAGTTCAGTGTTTCCTGTTTTAGGTTAGAGTTTTGCATGTCTGACTCTGATATCAGTCACAAGCAGAGTTCCAGTATTGGCCCCTCTATGTCTTGGCACAAAGTCAACAGCATAAATGACCACACCCTGATGTTAAAGCAGCATGAGGCAAAGTGGCCATGTATTGATTATTATGTCCTCCTGCATGACTAAAAACGGGTTATCTTCTGGACTTTCAAATATATTTGGAAACAGACTCCAGTTCCCCCTCAATCTGTCCTCTACTTTCAGAGTCTCTGCTATTGCCTTTGTAGCTCTCGAAAGCATTTGGGGGTAGATGTATATGCGCAATACTAAAATAGCAGTATTTAATTTCCAGTGTTGCTTTTATACACAGTTTGGAAAAATGTTTAGATCAGTGTTTCTCAAACTTGGGACGCCGCTTGTGTAGGGAAAGCCCCGGCAGGCCAGGCTGGTTTGTTTACCTGCCCCATGCACAGGTCCAGCCGATTGCGGCTCCCAGTGGCTGCAGTTCGCTGCTCCAGGCAATGGGAGCTGCTGGAAGTGGTGTGGGCTGAGGGACATACTGGCTGCCACTTCCAGCAGCTCCCATTGGCCTGGAGTAGCGAACTGCAGCCAGTGGGAGCCACAACTGGCCGGACCTGCAGATGTGGCAGGTAGACAAACCAGCCTGGCCTGCCAGGGGCTTCCCCTACACAAGCTGTGTCCCAAGTTTGGGAAACACTGGTTTAGATCAATAAGGAGTAGGAGGAATATCGTGTACCTTCAGATCATCTCAGTAGGCTGGTTTCAAAGAGTTAATGGTTGAGAAAGTTGGAGCAGCAGCTCTCTTTCTTGGGTACTTCTGAGGTACTCCTCAAGCAGATTTCTTATCACATTGGTAAAGGAGGTGGCATTTCTCAAGGAAGATGAGGCTTTTTATTGTGTTGGTTTGGGGACTCTCTACAACATCTTAGATTGGAAGAGAGAGTCCCACAATTTATAGGGCTTCAGAATTACTGTGGCCTGTAGAAACTGTCAGAGTAGCTGTAATCTTGTTTTTTTTCCTTAATAAATAAATTCAGCTCTGATGGTCTATTCTCCAGTGGAGAGGGATATGGGCTCCACTTGATCAGCCCTTTCTTCTGATACTCTTTTTCCCTCTTCATACTCCCGTCCCGTGGGCAATGTGAATAGGTTGTGATAGTGGATGCATACTGCAGTTACTGGGAGTTAATCTGTGTTATCAGGCGCACTGGTGTATGCTGCTTTCCCTCCCAACAAATGGGAGGGATATCTTTTGTGAGAAATTAAAACGTCATGTGTGTTTCTGGCACTGTATCACGGAAGAACTATAGGCCTTATGAGCTGAGGTTCTGCTGAAAACAGCATTTAAAGCAGGGATTAAATCTGTATGTATGAGTAATATATTTTCTTCCCCAAATTTAAAGCAGTAGCTTTTAGAGTAAATCTACTAGTTTTGCATTTGAATATGACCCTGGTCTCAACTAAAAATAATTTGAGAGAAGGCTTTTCAGAGAGCCCTCTAGCGAGTTTCTCAAGCTTGAGACTTTTAAACTGACTCACTTGCAGACTGTTCTGCAATCCAGTACTATTAATAGAAAGATATGTGAACACTAGTTGTACGTTTCTGTTAACAATAGTTGTTGTATTTCTAATCAATACTTGTAGGAATAAAGTTACTTGTGCATGTCCTGATGCTTGCTGCTCATATATACATTAGCATTAGCTCCATTCACATGCTATTAGAGTGACTAGAGGAGAGTGCAACTGCTCCAGTCTGTTTAAGCCAGGGGTGGGGAAACTTCTTGGCCCAAGGGCCACAATGGGGTTGCAAAACTGTATGGAGGGCTGCGTAGGGGCTGTGCCTCCCCAAACAGCCTGGCCCCTGCCCCAATCTGACCCCTCCCACTTCCTGCCCACTGACTGCCCTCCCTCAGAACCCCCAACTCATCCAACCCCCCTCCCCTGCTCCTTGTCCCCTAACCGCCCCCTCCTGGGACTGCCCCTGGAACCCCACCCCCTATCCAACCTCACTGCTTCCAGTCCCCTAACTGCTCTGATCTCTTTCCACACCCCTGTCCCCTGACAGGCCCCCCGGGACTCCCACACTTATCCAACCTGTCCCCTGACCACCCCCCATAACCTCTGCCCCATCCAACCGTTCCCTGTCCCCTGACTGCCCCCCACCTGGACCCTCTGCCCCTTATCCAACTTGGCTCCGGCCCCCTTATCATACCGTTCAGAACTGCATGTCTGGCAGCCGCGCTGCCCAGACGGAGCTGGGCACTCTACCGCTCTGTTCGGCAGGAGCATGCAACCCCACCGCACAGAGTGCTGGCTGCGGGAGAGGGGCCAGGGACTAGCCTCCCTGGCCAGGAGCTCAAGGGCCGGGCAGGACGGTCCCATGGGCCAGATGTGGCCGTCATTTGCCCACCTCTGGTTTAAGCAAAGGTATCGGTTTGGCTGGGTTTTGGGGGTAGGGGGAAGATGTGGGGGCAGAGAGAACTGGGGCTATTCCTTACTAGTTTCCTCTCCTCCGCACAGCACATGATGGAGGAGAAGCTTCTTTTCCACATACTCACTCACTCTTGCAGTTTCCGGCTGATTTGACTTCCCCAGAGCAGCTCCTCTTGATTTTTTGGGAAAGCCCTGCATGTGGCCGCAGCATTGGCTTGGAAGCTGTGCTCTCAGAAAGCCAGCCTGATATGGTTATCTGCCAAAAATCATGCTTCGGAACAGAACCTGATATGATTTTTGGCAGTTAATCATACGTCGGAACAGAATAAAAATACAGCCAGACTGGTCAAGGAAACCACTTGTACTTTCAGTGCTGCCTCTTTGTTAATAAGCTAGTAACTAAATAGGAGATAAAGTTGACTCCTTTTAATAGGCTGTGTGAAACTGAATGTGAAGATCAGTGTTGGCATCGTCTCCTCTTAGCTTGTGAGTTCAACCCCCTTCTATGTTTGGAGTTGTAAGAATTACATTTTTGATAGTACGTCTGCTGCATTGCACTTGGCAATCTTAACAGAATGTGCCTAATTCTTTTTTGTTTGTTTTTAATATTGAAGCATTAGCAGTAATTCTCTAGTGAAGGTTGTATTAAGATTTTTTTAATGTATATATAAAATCCCTCTCTGCAATAATTTAAGACTTGATATCGAAGAATCTTGTTCGTGGAAGAGTCTAATCTACATGTTCAGTGAGTCCACAAAATGTTTTTATAGTGATCACTTTATTGCAGTAGCACCCCTAGTGAGCTGTGGGTTGTATAGATATAGGAAGACTAGATCTGGCGATCTAAAGATGCTACAAGCAAGGCAGTCATGGTTATAGGAACGTGTCCGTCTTCCTTACATATCCAGCTTCTGTTTTATCAATTACAAAAAACTTAGTTTCCGGGTGGACGCTTGGTGTTGAAGTGCAGAAGGGATTGTGGTGTGAAAGGGGAGGGGAAAGGATGGGGCAGAGCTGTGGAGTGCATTGGTGTAAAAGACTTTAATTCAGGTCTCATTTTACTGAGTCATTGCTGCTGCTTAAGCAGCAAAGTCGAATGGAAGAATCCACGTTCTCCTCCTTCTTTTGGCAAAGCCTCCACCCTCTGCTCAAGAAAACAGGAACTTTGCTTCATATGGTCTGGAGCAATAAAAGAGGAAGCAAATGTCAAAAGTTCCTGAAAACATCAAAGAGCTGTTACTCCACAGTCACTCTTGGATTCCCAGGAGGCTGTCAGCTGTTCTTTAAACTTGCTTTGTGTAACATGCCCTGCATAGTAGGAACGTGGCTCCTAACTGGGGTGTGTCCTGACCTATGTCCCCTGGGATTAGTTTTCTCCTTCTAGTTAATGAATCATATTCATGCTTTTCATGTTAAGAGATGATTTGTGTTTGTATCCCTTTGAGACATGCGCTGAGCCTCTGTCCCCCTGGCATGGTGGTGAGGTGTCTGACCTTTCATGCCTGTACAGCTTTGTGTCTCATTAACTGTGAATTCTTGCCAGCTGTGCTAGTGTGTTAGTAAAAGGGATAAAACCATCCCCTTCCTGCCCCTCCCCCAAATCTCCACATTTTCCTCTTGGGTTCATGAGGAACAGTAAATCAGAGATAAAAAGCCATCTGCCCTGGCATCGAGCCCTAGCATGCTCCTGATAAGCTTAGTACAGATATGCTTCCCTCATTTGGCAGGAAATGCTTTATTTAGCTCCCTGTAATGAAAGGTTGTCCTGTGGTTTTTTTTTCTGTGTGTTTGGTTTTTTCCCCTTTAGTCCTATCTAGCGACAGGAGAGGCAGAGTGGCCCAGTAACATTCCTGCCACTAATCTAGCACTGTGCTCCTCAGAGTTCTGTACAAGCACTGAGCCATCACCTCCTGTCAGGAAGGCATGTGGCATACTAACGGCCTTGGCATGGATGGGACTGAGAGCCATACCCCAGAGTCCTAAAACTAGCTTGGCACTGACTTGCTATGTGGCCTTGTGCTCATGCTCAATGAGTGCCTTTATGGGTCCAAATTTCTAACCGACTTCATGCCTGCTGACTAATTTAAAGTCAGTTTAAGCAACTTGTACCACTTAAAACCTGATCTACACTAAAAGGTGGCTTGCCCCATTTTTACGGCATCAGTAGACCACAAGGGTCTGATTGGTTTCTGAAAGAGCATTTGTACTCTACTTCTGTCACTAAAACTTTAATGTGCTGGAGCTTCTGGATCCTGGCCTTTCTGCTGTCTGTGTTAACTAGACTTTAGTAGGGAGACATTTCCTTTTCTTTCGTCTCTGAGCTGGCAAAGCTGCTCATTACAGCACTGCCAATCATTGTAGCAAATATATTCAAACCTTGTTCTACTAACTGCAGGAAGTGATGGCGGTAATGTCTCTGGTGTATCAGAGGATTGCAAATTGACTGTTAAAGGCTCAAGAGTACAAAACTGAATTCCCTCTCTCTCCTTGCAGGTATATTCCACCCATGATCTGGGGGAAGAGTGGACATATCCAGACGGCTCTCTATGGGAAAATGGGGAGAGTGAGATCACCACATCCTTATGGACTTCGCAAGTACCTCACAATGTCAGATGGAGCGACAGCAACCTTTGATCTCTTTGAGCCCCTGGCTGAACACTGCATTAGAGGTTAGTCAATCAACCACGTTGGAATGCATAGCTTTAGTCTGTCTGATTAGTGACTTGTCTAAATATTTGTTGAAGTACATTTGCAAAAATTACACTGCTGTCCTGGAGAAAGCCAGAAAGATTGGGGGCTAACTTTGATTCAGTGGATGGGGGAGATGAGGACTCATAACCCCCCAAATTGGCTATTGCTTACAAAATCTGTGCTGCTGTGTACCTATATATTGAATTTCAGAGCAGGGGCCCTAAAAGGTCAGTTACAGATATTTGGGAAAATCATGCTTCATGGCCTGTGGTTTAAATTTAGGAGCTGGCCATGGATAAATTACTGTCAGACCTGCACTTAGAGCAGTAAAGGATGTGTTGTTCTATATTCCCAAGATTGAATGACTCTAAAACTGACTGCTTGCATTGTAGAGCCCTACATCCTGGTGTGGATAGGAGGGAATTGAATTTGGGGGTCTCTCTTGTTTATTTAAAAAAAAATGTTTCAGAAAATAAAACGGGATAGGTTAGCAATAACTCCATATTATGACGTATGCTCGGAGTTGCCCGAGGGTCGACGGTGTTGGCTTTCCTGGCTGTGGGTCAACCTTTACTAAAAGCTCCCGAACAGTTAAAGTGCATGGATCAAGCCAAAACATTTAGCTGCTGCTATGGGAACTGTTGAGTCACAATGAAGTGGAAACACTTGTTTAGATGCCAAGGCTGAAGAACCATCATTAGTGACTGCACAAGCCAAATAACCGTTGTTCAGATAAAAAGTCAGTGCAGATCCCAGCTATCTCTATGTCAGGGGTCGGCAACCTTTCAGAAGTGGTGTGCTAAGTCATCACTTATTCACTCTAATTTAAGGTTTTGCATGCCAGTAATACATTTTAATGTTTTTAGAAGGTCTCTTTCTGGAAGTCTATAATATATAACTAAAACTATTGTTGTATGTAAAGTAAATAAGGTTTTAAAAATGTTGAAGAAGCTTCATTTAAAATTAAATTAATATGCAGAGCCCCCCAGGCCGGTGGCTAGGAACTGGGCAGTGTGAGTGCCACTGAAAATCAGCTCGCGTGCCACCTTCGGCAAGTGTGCCATAGGTTGCCACCCCTGCTCTAGAGTGAGCAAATGGGAATCTCTGTGTTTACTGCACTCTAGAAGGGGAGGATCTTATCATAAAGCAGTTTTAAATTAAACTTTTTCCCAAAGTTATCCCGGACCCAAGATTGAATCTCCAAAAGAGGAGAACTTAAACAAGTATAGAGTACAAAACAAGGTGATTCCAGACATCAGTGGGTAACTATGTCTATAGGTTAGGAAACTACTACCCTAGTAAATCGGAAATCACGAGCATCTTCATTTGACTAAACATTATGCTGTCAGGGGGAACTCAGCCTTTTGGCTCACCGGTACCAGCATGATTCTGTTGAACTTGGATTTCACTGAAACAATGTGAACGGTACTTCGTAGTAGCTGGCTTCACTTGCAGCTTGTGGCTCGAATTGGGCCCTCAGAAAAGGATGTTTATTCTGTCTAATCAATTCAAAGGGGTTTTCGTCAGAAATAAACAGAATCTTCACTTTGTGGTGAGATGCTGCAAAGTGACAATCGCTGTCATTCTGGTCCAGGTCATTGTAGAGCTGGAGAGAAACTAATGGGAGGCAAAACTTCGCAGTAACTAGAGGCTGCCAGTGAGCGTGATGTAGAACTAAAGCACTCTTGTTTGATAACTAGCACTGCGCGTCAGTGTCTTGGGACCTCAATTACTGTGTTTGCTCACACACAAAGCACAAAAATGCATTAGCTGACTTTCCGGAGATGTAACAATGTGCTTGTCCATGTCAGAGCACATCAAGCCCTTAGCCTAATTATCTTTCAGAGGACCCGCTATGGAACAAAGAAGCTGAATGGTGACAGTAGTTGGTCATGAGTTCTATGGCAGACTGGCCAAGTTCACTTAGGGGAATATTTTGACTGTAGGGTTTTTAGCTAGTAAGTATGTGTAGGTTCCTTCAAAGTAAGCAGAGACCTTTAGTCCAGCAGTTTGATGTTGCATTTGTCACTCAATCTTGGGGTTGAAGAGAAGGTTTTGTTCAGTTATTACAGTAGAATAAATACTTCTGCTGTAGAAACCAGCCTAGTCTAGACTACTCTAATCAAAGGCTGTCTCACCATGTTGACGTCTGCAGGAAGTAGTACTTCAGAACAAGATGTTTGTTCACAGGATATGGGGTGATACAGAAGTGTAACTGCTATCTCCTACCTCCACCTTATTTAACTTCTGTGAAAGCAGAACTAAAGGGAATGAACCTCTCATGTGTGTCTACTTATAGCAGAGCTTCCAGTTTTTGGCCTAAACTGATTCCTCCAGTGAGCCTGGAGGGGACGTAGACATAGTATCAATAATGTACCCTGGGAAAAACATCTTTCATTTCCCTTGAGGGGCATGCTGTCTGGTCTGTAGAATGGGAAAGCAGCAGACTTCAGAATGCTCGGAGAATTAGCAATCACAATAGATACTGGGGGGGGGGGGAGGTATTTAATTTGTGTATTGTTGAAAAAGCACTTGTTCCTAACTGGTACAGAATTCTTGCCTCTAGGACAGGAGTTCTCAAACTTCATTGCACCATGACAATGGTGATGACAAAAATTACGACATGACCCCAGGAGGGGGGACCAAAGCCTAAGCCAACCCAAGCCCCGCCACCCCAGATAGAGGGGCCAAAGCTGAAGTCCAAGGGCTTCAGCATCAAGCAGGGAGCCTGTAACCTGAGCCCTGCTGCCCAGGATGGAAGCCCTCGGGCTTTGGCTTCAGTCCTGGGTGATGGGGCTTGAGCTTTGGCTTTGGCTTTGGCCCAGGGCCCCAACAAGTCTAAGGCAGCACTGGTAACCCTATTAAAATGGTGTCGCGACCCATTTTGGGGTCCCGACACACAATGTGAGAACCGCTTCTCTAGGAATTGTCTGTAGAACTGCTGATGCAAACTTTCATGAAGTCGCTCAAGAAATTCTATGCAGCTCCCCTTTCGATAACAGTTGCATGTTGGTATTTTCTTTGCACTTAACAGTTTTGCTACCCCACCTCATACTAGGCTAACTTCAATTTTATTTGCTTGGTAGCAAAGTCATGTTCTAGCTGTCCTTATGTCAAAGCTTTCCCATTAACTTGAAATAGAATGCTTCTAAAAACTGCTTGATTAAATGTCACTTCAACCTGCACCTGAGCCTTGTCTTATTTCTCCCATTTATTAAATGTGCAGAGGATGTCACGATGGTCATCTGCCCTGGAATCGCTAATCACAGCGAGAAGCAGTACATACGTACCTTTGTTGATTATGCCCAGAAAAATGGTTATAGGTGTGCTGTCTTGAATCATCTGGGAGCTCTGCCAAACATTGAGCTCACTTCTCCACGCATGTTCACATATGGTAAGTACTTCTCAGCTTTTCTAACTCATTTTCTAGAAGTTCATTGGTTTCTGAGGGTCCCCAAAGTTAGGAAAACTAGTCCTGGCTTCTCTTAGTTGAGGGAGAGAGAGTACATATCGAGGAGCAGTTGTGGCTGCCATGATTGCTTGAACCTGGAAAGATACTGAAAGGCAAGGGGTGAAGGGAGAGGAAGAGTGTAGAATCTCATGTCCGAGGTATGGTAGGTTATCCTAGGAAGGTATTCTCCTTGAGAGGTCTTGGAATATGTCATGTAACATGGTGAGCTGCCTAGGAAGGTCAGGTGCCTTTGGGTAGCCTGGTATATCCCCATCCTGGGGAGAAAGATGGAAGAAATAGGGTACTGGCCCCTGAATGAAAAGTGAATGCCAGGGAAAGCTCAGGTAATTCCGTGTCTTGCTGAATAAGTGACAGTACCATGCTGGCTTGAATCCCATGGGCCTACTTTTTGGGTGTGGGGAAGTTTCAGCTTTCTCAGACGAAGGGAACAAGGGGCTTATCAGCATCCCTCCAGTGGTGAAGTGCCTGCTATCCTCGGCTACAATAGCTGATTTGTAGTTTGAACCCATTCTTAGACAGGTAAAGCTATTTTAATTCTTAATTGCTCATCTGTAACGTGATCTCTCAAGAGTGGAAGCATCTCCTAAGGTTGGTTACCCAAGAATGCTGTGCAGGCAGTTCAGTAACAGCATTCACTGCCTTGGCCTAGCTTGTATGGCATGGGCTCCTTGTCTTGCCTCAGTTTTCTTTTGTACCCTTTTTATTGCAAACATTTGGCATGGTGGGAATGAATGGAGATGCTCCATACATAGTACTAAAGTGGAGGGTTATCAGTTTATCTAAAACCCCTGTACCAGATTTCATTTTAGGTTGGTATTTAGCGTGCAGACATCTAGTCCATGACTGGGTTTTGTTTTGTTTAAACTAGAAATAAACTGCAATATTCTTGAGCTTCCTGGCTGCTGCTTGCCTGCTGAGCTAACAGTACCGCATTACCAGTATTAACCTTTAGAAATCTTCAAGGCCGTGAAGTATGGAAAGTGCTATAGAAAAACTAGACGAACTTTGGGGGGGTAACGGGTCCTTGGGAGCTGCTGTTTAAGAGAATTCAGTTCCCTCACCTTTTAGGGAAACCAGTCAAATCTGTGCTGTATGGATTGAGGTTGAGGTTTTTCTAGAGTATTGCAGTGTCTAAACACCCCAGCAGTAGTCTGCATGTGGGCCAAGGTTTTCAAAACTGACTAGTGACTTTGAGTGTCTTGAATTTTGGTAGCCCAACTTGAGAGTCCTTCAGAAAGCCTAAGTCTTTCTTTCAATAAATGCTGAGCACCTACTCTCTGCAAATAAAACCCCTTTAAAGTGGCAAGTCCTGTCTTCTTCCTCCTCCCAACCACTAATCACTCTTGAAAATCTTGACTGTGATCAGGCCAGTTCTAATTTCAGGTCAGAATGGTGGCTAATGGCAGGAACATGTAGTGAAATGAAAATAGTAATCTCATAACATTTAAATAGCTGAGGGAGGGAGGGAGGGAGGGAGGGTGTGTGTGTGTGTGTGTGTGTGTGTGTGTGTAAAATAAATAAATATATATAGGGTTATTAGAACTGTGCCTAGCAGGGCTTACAAATCAAGGCCATATTCTTTAAACATGCAGTCCTGTCTTCAGCTAGTGTCAAATCTGAGAAGCCTTGAAGAGAGTCTAGTCAAGGAGTTTATACAAAGTTAATGAAGATAATGGCACTTCTTGCCTTGACTCCACTGGGTTTGAGCTCGGACCCCAAGGTGATATTCTTTAGTGCAGCACTAGAGACGTGGCTCTTTATTTCTTCTTATAGTCTTGCAAAGGGCAAGGAATGCCCAGCATTTCCTCAAGATGGTTGAGAAAAATAACTTCATTTGAGAAGTGCCCTGCCAAACAGCGAGCCAGACAGGTCTAATAAACTCAGGAATGTAGACTTTCTTCTGACTCCAAGCCAAATAGGCCAGCATCCTTGTTGGAATTCAGCGACAGCTAAAATATCCTTTGGGAAGAGGATAATCTAATTCAGGGACCTTTTAAATTATTCATCCCATAGACCAGGCCTGACTTGTTGCTACTTCGGTTTCAGGTTTCTGAAGCTGTTGCTTGCAGCCTTCAAGTCAAATGGTCAGAAATTATTTTGATGGCTGGCTTCTTCTAGACCAGTGTTTCCCAAACTTGGGACGCCGCTTGTGTAGGAAAAGCCCCTGGTGGGCCAGGCCAGTTTGTTTACCTGCCTCATCCACAGGTCCGGTCGATCGCGGCTCCCACTGGCTGCGGGTTGCTGTTCAGGAGAGTACATTATTAGACGAGGCCTTCGAGTTAGCATAAATGGATTTTAAGCAAAAATTATTTGGACTTGCATTGAAGGCCAGGCCTTGGGTTAGAACTGTAGTGCTGTGACCCCTGGAGCAGTGAGGAGTTCTTCAGTTAAGCACAGCAGCTACTAAATTTACATTGGGTCAGTGTTGGACTTCAGTTCCTCTTGTTGTTTGGGTTTCAGGTTTTAACTGAGTGGCTCACAGATGCAGTGTCCTGATATATTCTGGCTTTGGCAGTGGTCTTTTTTTCTCTAGAGATAAAGGAAGATGTTCTACTAGTTTTGAGAGGTGCAGGGAGTAGCTGCTGAGATTTGTGAAGTATTACTGTCTGATTTAAAAACAGCCTTAACAAATGGTATTTCAGAAGGGTACAAGGAAGTGCTGCCAGAAGCTCAATCTGAGTGCCAGAACCCCCCATGGAGGCAGGTGAAAGGTTCTTAAATCCTGAGCAGGCCACAGTGATCTGTTTTTAATGCACTTTAAGTGACGCAAACCTGTTGTTTCTTGCCAGCTTCTGTCTCATTCGTAATAAGGATCCTGGGCCTTTGCATGCCCACACTTTAGCTAGCAGAATGCCTATTGCCTCCCTTAGGCAGTGATTCAGGAGAGGAGCTGGCTCACCACCGAACTCTGCTGTAGGCCCTGGACTGCTATTTCTTCCTGTTACAGGTTCTCTCTTTTCTAGCTCAGTTGTGCTACCATGAGAGCAAGGATTGGGAACTTGTGGTAAATTCTAGCCTGAGAGCTGAGCCTGTTAGCCAAAGAGATCCATGCAGCTATGTCCCTTCCCTGAAACTGCAAAGAATTAAAAGGTTTAACAGGCTGTGGCTCTGCCTCGGAGTGAATCCATTCAAAATGGGGCATGTAGGACTGGCCTAAAGAGTATGTCACGGGGTGAGAAAACAGAGGAAAGGGTGAAGGCGGACGAGACAGAAAATGGGGAGAGGAGTTCTTCTGCTGGTTGGCCTCCATCAGCTCAGTCTCGGTCACTAGCTACACCCCAGTAGGGGGTGATGGGAATATCCATAGAGCAACACAAGTTTATCTAAACACCTCATTCTAGGTTCTCTCCAAAGGTTCCAGTCTCAGAGCAAAGTGCTCAAGTGCTGGCTTCCCACTACCATTCTAGCTACAGATGTAGGCATCTCTTTGCTCTACCAAAGGCAGAAAGCACAACACAGATAAGAGTGCCCAGCTCACTTCTATCTGAATATACCCAAAAGTGACCTGAAGAAGAGTTCTGTGTAACCTCGAAATCTTGTCTCTCTCACCAACAGCAGTTGGTCCAGTGAAAGATATTACCTCACCTACCTTGTCTCTTTAATACCCTGGGACCAACACAGCTACAACAACACTACGGGTACCCAAAAGTGACTGTTGTAACTGTGTCAGGAAGGCAGGCTGTAACAGATTCTGCATTCCAAGGGAACTTGTCATGAGATCACCCCATGTACAGGACACCCATAACAATACTTAACACTCTCCAGCCACACCTTTCAAAATGCTTGCGAAAGGAAAGGCGGTATTTCCCAAATAGGGCAACTGTGGTAGAGATGCAGCGACTCGCTTAATGCTGATAAATAGTGTAGTCAATTGTTTGACGACACTTGGGTTTGTTATGAAATATACGCAAGAGACCAAATAACCGATGTCAGTCAAGTCCATTGCTAGAAGCCAATAATAATACAGGCAAGTTGCATCTTAGGCGCATTTAACATGCACATATTCAGCTTTGCACAGGCTGCAAAAATGGGGAAAAAAAGAAAAATAACAATATAAATACTGCATCTGTTGTGCAGGCGATTCCACCCACATTTAACTTAATGAGTGTTTCACTATACGCGGTTTTCGCTTTATGCGCTAACTGCGGAACGGAACCCCCGTGTAAGATGAGACTTGCCTGTATGGTACAGGAAAATGGTCTCTAGGAAGCTGTCTCATGCCGCATTCACCTTATGCAGAAGGTGTGCTCCCAAAGTTATGCATTTCAGCTGGTAGCATTTATAGGATGATTTTACAAGTTACATATTTCCTTACAAGTCACTAAAATTCAGCCCATCAGTTTGTCCCAGTTCCTTGGCTTGTTGTTTTGTTCCTTTATGTATCTTTGTTTTAGATACTAGAATTTCAGGTGCTGGTCCATGAAGGTACCTTCTAGGTTTGTACCAAGATAGAACAATCATACACAGTAGAACCTCAGCGTTATGAACTGACCAGTCAACCACACACCTCATTTGGAACTCGAAGTACACAATCAGGCAACAGCAGAGACCATAAAAATAAAAAGCAGATGCAGTACAGTTCTCTGTTTTAAATGTAAACTACTAAAAAAAATTGAAGGGAAAGCAGCATTTTTCTTAATCCCAGTAAAGTTTCAAAACTGTATTAAGTCAGTGTTCAGCTGTAAACTTTTGATAGAACCACCATAAGGTTTTGTTCAGAGTTATGAACTTTTCAGAGTTACAACCAACCTCTATTCAGTCGTCTTCTTTTGGGGTATTCCAGTACTGACCTATGAGAATAACTCCCTACCTGTTACTATGGTAAAATACTCGTATGTCCTGATCCTGACATCTTTGCTATCTACTTAAGCCAAAGCTTACTTTGGCTAATGCAAGGTGTGATGGGATACTTAGCATAAGTGAACAGGATTATAGTAAAGATATGGGCCAGTTTAGGCTGTATAACTGCTATATTATTGTGCTTAATGCATACTAATATATTTGGTGCAGATAACATATTAATAATGATTTTTATACACATATATGCTATCCAGCATAAATTTGTCAACAGCTGAGGTCACAGCAGGTGAGTAGCAGAGCCCAGAATAAAATCACAGATTTCCTTACTCCCAATCCTGTGCACTAATCATGAGATCAGCCTTCACCTTAAATAAAGGACCGTGTCTCAGATGCAGAATATATACACCGGGACTAGAACACAAGTTGTCTGAGATTTGTTGAAGTCAGCCTCTCCCTCCCCATCTGGAAATAATTTAATTAAGTTTGAATTTGGGCGTGACTGTGAGGGAAGAGGAGGGCAGATGGTTAATGATCAAAATGTGGCGTTTGAGAGACTCTTTAATCCGGTATTGAAGATTCCTCCAGCTGCTGAGGATGATGTCACAGTCAGTCCAGACTGCAGCAAATAGGTCATTCTTCCTGGAGAGCAGCATATGTGAACTTGAGCATGAATGCTACTCTGTGCATGCACTCTCCTATCTGAATCAAAGGGAAATGTATGCACTGGTGGCAGTGCAAATCATTAAAGGATACTGTTCCTGAAAACTGAAAGCTCTTCCGTTCAACTCGCAAATGGGGAAGTGATATTCCTGGATCTGTAAGATAGGACAAGACATATGGCCCATCCACAAATATTATTAGCAAATATCTCCCGCAGCCAGAGATTGGACACTGGAGGGGGAGGACTCCTCAGTTACTACAGAGAATTCTTTCCAAGGTGTGTATCCAGTGGGTCTTGCCCATGAGCTCAGGATCTCACTGGTCACCATATTTGAGTTAGGAAGGAATTTGCCTCCAGGGTCAGACTGGCAGAGACCCTGAGGTGTTTTTTTTTTCCTTTTTTTCCTTTCCTCTGCAGTGTGAGGCATGGGTCAGTTGCTGGTTTGAATTAGAATACAGCAGAACTTCAGAGTTACGAACCAACCAGTCAACCGCACACCTCATTTGGAACTGGCAGTACACAATCAGGCAATGGCAGAAACCAAAAAAAAAAAAAAAAGTATAGTACTTAGTTAAATGTAAACTACTTAAAAAAAGGAAAAGCAGCATTTTTCTTCTGCATAGTAAAGTTTCAAAGCTGTATTAAGTCAATGTTCAGTTGTAAACTTTTGAAAGAACAACCATAACGTTTTGTTCAGAGTTATGAACAACCTCCGTTTCCAAGGTGTTCATAACTCTGAGGTTCTACTGTAAATAGTGGATCTCTGTAACGTGAAATCTCTAAATCAAGATTTGAAGACTTCAGTAACTCAGCCAGATGTTATGAGCTTATTACAGGAGTGGGTGGGTCAGGCTCTGTGGCCTGCGATGGGCAGAAGGTCAGCCTAGATCAGGAGTCAGCAACCTTTGGCACGCGGCTGTCCAGGGTAAGCACCCTGGCAGGCCGAGCCAGTTTGTTTACCAGCCACGTCCGCAGGTTCAGCTGATTGCGGCTCCCACTGGCCGTGGTTCCCAGTCCCAGGCCAATGGGGGTGGCGGGAAGCAGTGGCCAGCACAACTCTCGGCCCGTGCAACTTCCCACTGCCCCCAATTGCCTAGTGGGAGCTGCGATCGGCCAAACCTGCAGATCCGGCAGGTAAACAAACTGGCCCAGCCTACCAGGGTGCTTACCCTGGCGAGCCATGTGCCAAAGGTTGCCATCCCCTGTCTTAGATGAACAAGATGGTCCCTTCTGACTGTAAAGCCTATGAGTGTGAGAACTTTCTGTAGTAAGTGCTCGTGTGTATGTTGTAAACCTTTAAGGCTTGAGTCAGAAGAGAGCTCCATCTTCTAGACAAATACACTTACACTTACCCTTCTGCTTAGACATCAGGTGAGAGCAAAATCTCAATAGTGAACACTTGAGTTCAGGAAAACTGATATATTTTGGGGGGGATAGACGCAAGACACGTCTTATCAAAGCTCTGTTTTGTGTGTCCCATCTTACTGGGAGATTGAACAAGCTCCATTAGGTATAACTCCAGAGTTACTGGTCATAGTCCCATAAGACTTTTTGTTATGTGACCCAGCTTGTAACTTCCATTTTCTAAGTGATGTCTCTATCTTCAGTGGAAGGAAAGGAGATGACCCTATTATTCCCGTTCCTTCATTCAGATCTTGTCAAACACAAAATGAATTCAGTCTTGCTATTTCTGAAATGCTGGGTATAGCAAGATACCCTACTCCAAAGACAGTGACCTTGGGATCCTTTGTGCTGAAGGGTTTGCTAGTGGGGTTAGTATGTTCCCCTACATCATGGGTTGCATCTAGGGCTGTTTCTGTGTATGGGAAAACTCCTACAGTAACATGTTGGCCTCCATGCCCTGCACTTTGTGCATGAGTCTAGGTGGACAGTTGCACCCTCATACGGTAGTGTTCCTGACATGCTGAAGTATTGTATGTTCCCTAGCATGTGTGTTGCAAGCATGCTACATCCAGCTGTTCTCTGGTATACTCATGCATGTTACTTCTTAAGAAGTAGTGAAGTCTCTGACCAGCAGCATAACTGAGCTTGAGGTAACCAGGATTCCTCTACCCTCTGGAGACCTTCTCTTCTGAAGCCAGCGCTGGAAGGCACACAAACTTCCAGTATAGTTGCTATAGCTGCTTAAAAGCTGGAGAGGGGTCTAACACTAAGATTAAAACATTACGTTGAACTTGGCCTTTCTCACAGGTTGCACCTGGGAATTTGGAGCCATGGTTAACTACATCAAGAAGACCTTCCCTCAGACCCAGCTGGTTGTGGTGGGCTTCAGCCTGGGTGGAAACATTGTGTGCAAGTACCTAGGAGAGACCCAGGCCAACCAAGAGAGAGTGCTGTGCTGCGTCAGTGTTTGCCAAGGGTACAGCGCGCTAAGGTAAGTCCACACAGGTTCCTGTGGAAGTATAGTGCTGGCAGCTGGGATACAAGCTGCTCCCTGCCCTGCCAGCATGCATCACCCTGACCTCTACGGGTGATAACACTCTGGACTCACTAAATGCTGCCTTTACCTTCTGTAAAGAGAGACTTGATCTCCCCTCCTTCCAGTCTTTCCTGGAGTGGCCCATTAGCCAGACGGCTTGGGCTGTATAGTTGTTTGTTAAGGAGACTCCAGGTTCACAAGCAAGAACATTTCTGACTAGCCTAACCAGTACGAGCAGCAAGTATCTTGGGATTCATAATGGTCCCTTCTGGCTTTAATCTGTGATTTAGTAAGACTGGCAAAACAAGATGTGGTCTTCCAAATGGAAGCTTTAAGAGCTCCACCTGGTGTTAATAGTGATGTACTACACGCCCAAATTTGTGAGAGTGGGTGATGGTGAATGGCAGCGCAAAGTTATGGGCTAAAATGGCATCTCCGTGGCCATTCAGTGTTTGTCTCATAATTGGGAAGGAAGCACTGGGGAAGAGTCACTTCTGCTAGTCAGAGGCACTCCACTGGAGAGAACACTAAAATTGTGTTTGCTTAGTGAGTCCTGGCCCCGCAAACACTGCCAGAACTACCTCTCTGTGCCAGTTACCACGGCTGTCTAGTACAGAACTCCTCTAGTAATGCAGTGTTCTCCGGAAGCTGAAAAGATTTCTATTGCCACGCAGTAAGATGAGTAATTTCTGACTCTGTCTCCATCTCAGAGGGAGGAGGATAAGCAACAGTGGTCTTGCTACTGCAAAAATGGCTGTTCCCTACACTAAAGGATCAGCATAGCAAAGATAACTTCAGCCTGGCTAAGGAACCTAGATACTTTGGGTTCACTACAAATACCTGAAACTAAGGGATTTGATGGCTGAATTTTAAACACTATAGAGCACTTTTAGATGCTCTGACTGCATGCATAGTAATGCTGGTTTTGGTTAGAAAATAGTCACCTTAATATTCAGCCAAGTCTAGGGAAGAATGCACATGCAGTTAAACCCCTGTTTTTAACTGTGGGCTGCAGAAGCTTTTTAATAGTATTAAAACATCGTCTGAAGCTGGAATACAGCAATTTAAACAAATGACCAATTCATATCCTCCTGAGACTTCAGGTCATAGCTAGTTTGAGTCCTAAGACAGTGAAAGTTTACTCGCTTCCCTAGTCAGAGAGGATTTCCGTGTGCTAGGGACATGTCTGGAGTGTTGTATGGGTTCGAGACCGGAAGATCAGTGCTCTGTTGGTCTACTGTGGCTGCAGCAGCATAGCTGTGGAGGCTGGCTGTATACAGGGCTTGCAAGTGCTATATTGGGCTCTAGTCCTTCCTTTTTTTGTCTGTTAAAATGTATGCTAAATTTCCATGCTTGTAGCCAAAACTCCTGCTCAGAGTAGCTGTTTTCCCTGTGTGCTGGTGTTAGTAATATCCCCTGAAGCTCTGGCAGATTGGCAGTCTAGGACAGGACCTGTTACCATGATATTGGACTCAACTTGTCTCAGTGTGAAGTAACATCTGTTTCCTTGAGTGCCCCCTGCAGTGCAGAAAACTAGCTGCTTGTTGAGCTCTGTGACTCCCTCTGCTGGCCGAGCTTGTTATAGCAAATCTCCATTTACAGAACTTCTGCTGTGCATTACTGTTCTTTAACAAGAGGGCTTTTCAAATAAGTCTCCCTACCTAACCTCCCTTGCTGTTTTTAACTGCTCATTAGCCAAATAGATGGTTGAAAGAGGGCTATTAAGAAAGCTCCCTTAGAAGGAAGGTAGGGTGTGTGTTTGTATTGGGACACACCTCCATGTAGACCATTTCAGTGTGTGGAATGGGAGGGTGCAAAGCTCCTCCAGATTTAACTGCTAAGCATTACTCCTGGTTGGCCTCTTACATCAGGTCTGTATGTAAGCCCTGAGTACACATGGTATGGATGGCTGGTCAGTCTAGATCAGGGGTGGGCAAACTACTGCCCGGGGGCTACATACGGCCCTTCAGACGTTTTAATCCATCTCTAGAGCTTCTGCCAGGGAGCAGGGTCCAGGGCTTGCCCGCTCTGGTGCTCCAGCCAGGGAGTGGGGTTGGGGGCTTGCTCTGTGCATGACGTGGCTCCGCGCGGCTCTTGGAAGCAGCAGCATATCCCCCCTCTGGCTCCTACGTGTAGGGGCAGCCAGGGGACTTTGCATGCTGCCCCTGCCCCAAGCACTGCCCCCACAGCTCCCACTGGCCAGGAATCACAGCCAATGGGAGCTACAGGGGTGGCACCTGCAGACGGGACAGTGCTCAGAGCCACCTGGCTGTGCCTCCACGTAGGAGACGGAGAAGGGACATGCCACTGCTTCCAGGAGCTGCTTGAGGTAAGCCCCACCCAGAGCCTGCACCCCTGACTGCCTCCCCTGCCCCAGCCCTGATCCCTCTCCTGCCCTCCAAACCTCTCAGTCCCAGCCTGTAGCACCCTCCTGCACCCCCAACCCCTTATTCCCACCCCAGAGCCTGCACCCTCAGCCGGAGCCCCCCCCACACTCTTGCACCCAACTTCTGGCCCCAGCCCACCCACCCACCCCTGCCCGAGCCCTCACCACCTCCTGCACCCCAACCCCCAGTTTTATGAGCATTCATGGCCCCCCCATATAATTTCCATACCCAGATGTGGCCCTCGAGCCAAAAAGTTTGCCCATCCCTGGTCTAGATAGAGATCCCTTTCCTTTGTTGTACCGTCTCAAAGATAAATCTAAGGCAGTTGGTGGTTGATAGGAGAGAGACTGAGGAAAGACAAGGTAAAAGAGATTTTGGATCCGTTGGGAAAGCTGTTCAGTTGTTGGGTGCTGCAGGGCAGGCTCTCCAGGGTACTGACAGTGAGAAGAGGCTGCAGAGAGGAAAATAGATGAAGGCCTTATTTTCTTCAGGTAATTCACATGGGGAAATTCAACCCTGAAGGCTAAAAGGTGACATGCTTTTCTATTGTGAAATCTCTGGTGTCTGTGTAGGCTTGGTTCTGCTGTTGAGTTTGCTCTCCACAACATGGCCTTGCTTCTCAACCATGTGGAATGTGAGCTGTAGGTTGTGGCATAGGTTCCTGTGCCCATGAAACCTGCACAGATCATTAAATACAGGAAATGGGTTCATTTTGCACTCTGCTCAGGCTCTTTATAGCATAAGGCCTGCAAAGTGTGATAGCTCTAACAATTAACCTGGATTTAAATGACATTAAAGATTCAGTTGCCTGCAAAGAGCTTTCCTATGAAATGGAGTCTCTTTTTCCACAAGTGTATGGCAGATATATCCTGGCTAGACATGCAGATAAGGAAGTCTTGAGGCTAAATCCCATTCTTGCATTAAGCCCTGGTGCATATTGTGCCGTGAACAAATGTAGCTTATTCATTAACTCACACTCTGCTAGGGATGTTATAGCTTTTGGCTTGAACCTGGGAAGTCCTGATAAATCCCTCTGATCTATTAGTTCCCATGGTACTAATGATTAAACTCCTGAAGTAGTCTCTCACCCCAAGGGTTCTTGGATTGCTCAGTAAATAAGAACTGTATATTTCTTCATTACCCTGTAACAGGGTTCACAGTTACAGAAATAACCTGCTCATGACCTTTGCATAGCAAAGGGAAACATTTGGTTCTGGAAGAGCTCACATAATTTGGCTGATGTGAATAATTCTGTGAGACTGGCAATGTGTTAATTTAGTAAGCTGTAAAATGGAGTTCTGACCAGTCAGTACAATTACAGGGACACCAGTTCAGAATGTAGCCGTTTCAGGTCCTTCATTTATCCCTTTGTCCTCCAACCATTTTTTGTGCGTTTTAGAGGTGGAGTTCCTGTTTTAAACACGTCACAACCTTGTTACAGTGCATAAGAGCTGCACAAACAGGGAAAACTGACCTACAGAGGAAACAGCCAAACTTGACGGTGCATAAAGTACTGTGAAATGCTGTATCTAACAAAATAGTAAAACATATTCAGTCTCTTCCCTGCATACTCTTCATATGTCATGGTTGTTACAAGGTAGGCAGGTAGGCTAAATGCCAAGTATGATGTAAGTTGAGTGTCCCTTTAAACCTCTTCCCATCAATGTCTAAAGCCGCCCTGAGATGCAGGACACTTCAGTGATGGTATAGTGGTGACTAGCTAATGCCTAATGAGACTATGTAGACATCTTTTCTGACATTTACCAAATTCTTCCGTCGGAGATTAAGCCATTGGTGGGAAAACCTGCAGCCTGTTTACATAACACCTTGTTATAGTGGCCTGGAGACTGTGGTTTATTGCTCTGTTCCAAGTAGACATACGCAGTTGTTACCTGCTTTGATTTGTTGACTTGTGCTTGTGTTTAGGGCACAGGAAACCTTCATGCAGTGGGATCAGTGTCGGAGGTTTTATAACTTCCTTATGGCAGACAACATGAAGAAAATCATCCTCTCTCACAGGTATGGTAGTAGGGCGTCTTCTCTGAATATTTACGTGGGTCAGCCAGCTTCAGCTGCAATAGCAGGGCCGAATTAATGTGCAGTTCCAGAGGGGATCATCCAAAAGGTAAAATTTAAATTAGAGAGAATCCATACCTAGAAATCTGTGAATAAGTTTCAGCTTCCGAGAATGGGAGGATTTTGGTGAACAAAAGGGGAAGGGAAGCCTGCCCCAGCATATCATTCATTCTTTATGTCCTGCCTGTCATAGGCTCCCGTATAGTGTGCGTGGGGGTCCTTTTCATACAGCCTGAGCCTAGCTGCTTATTTCTGCCTTCCAAGGAAGCTCATTGACTGAGTAAATGCAAGATGAGAAGTGCAGTGTTGGTCTGTATTTGCCAGCAGCCTTCCTTCCCTGCTATATACCTTGGCAGCCAGACATCAGCAGTATATTTTGCATGTGTTTCCCTTTCAGCCAGAGACCTCCTTATGCTCCAGGAGGTAAGGGAGCACCTCTCTGTTGTGCTCTGCCATATATTTGAGCAGAGAGGTAGGATTGCTCTTGGTATGAGCTGAGAATTCATGGCATAGGAGTGTTTCTCTATCAAACGCAATAGCTTGAGTTACAAAACCTAAAAATGCACAGCTAGAAGGAATATTCCCATGTATTGCTGATACCTGTGCTCTCCTTACTCCCATGCCTTTACTGTGGGTGAGCAATAGGTCAGATTGAATGACTAACTCTTATTGGTCATCCACTCAAATTCATGTTCATTTCCCCCCTTGCCCATTACCACCGCCAAAACAGCTTTGGATATTGATTGGGGCATGTTGCCTTCATATGTAGGTTTCTCTTTGGCTTATTTAAGATGCCCAGAGACACTTGGGAGGTGGGTGAAAATTAAAATAGTTAACTTATTCATGCCCATTCCAATTGGCAGAGTTGAAATCTTGTAAATGAAATTGTCTTGTTTCTTGCAGTGTGGAGAATCTTTCTGGAGGGAAGGAAACTCTTATCTGTGTGTACAGTGTGTGGGGATTCACATAATTCACTCCAGATGGCCGAATATTTTGACAGCTTGAAAAAACTCAAAATATATGAAGGGCTATAATTTCCCCATTAAACGGGTACTCAGCATCGTAACCAGGAGAAACCTGTTGCAGTCTTAAAGGAGGTTTTGTTGAGTTATCAAAATATTTTGCTTCTGTATTGGATCTCTTATGCTCTAGGGCAGGTCCCCAAAACAAACTCCATCTCCACCCTACAGCTGCCTCTTAAAGGGGATAGAGATCTTGCAAGCCTCCTGCTATCCACAGCTTGCAGTCTTTTTGTTCTGCAATCTATATGTTTCCTACTTGTCAGGGTAGAATTTTGCTCTTGTGAAATAACACGTCCTATCTTGGGTGTAATCTCTGACTAGGACAATGTCCTCAGCAAATAGCTTTCTGTTAATGTAATGTCCCAAATCACTTTCTCTGTATGAACTAACATTGTCTCCACACTGGTGAGGCAATAGCACCAGATGGGGAAGGAGATGCTACTCCCATGATCTCTAGCACTGTTACCAGAGCCACCCATGTCTTTGGTCAGAAGCCAAAGAATTCTGCCTTTGACTGAAAAACCCTTTGCTCCAAACACGCCTAGTCTCTGGATATGCTTTGAAAAGACCTCTTGTTGCATGTCAATCAAATGCAGTTCTTCAGTGTAGCAGAAAAGCATCTTTGTCCCGAAGAAGGCTGTTAAGTTCTCAACTTACCTCCATGTGCAGTCAGTCCAAAACTAACAAGCCAGGGTCATTCACAAGTAAATCCTCTTGGATGGGGGATATAGTCCTCATTTGTTTGTATCAGCAATGGCAGATGAAAGCTTTTCTGGGTTGTCTGAGCAGGACAGGGCCAAGCTGCTTTTGTGTGATTACTGTATTTTCTGCTGTTGTGTGTTTCAGGCAAGTCCTGTTTGGAGATAGCGTTAAGCAGCCCCAAGCCCTGGTCGACTCAGACCTGAGCAGACTTTACACAGCAACATCCCTCATGCAGATCGATGACACCATCATGAGGTATGACAGGCATCCTCTGCAGCCCATATTTCAAATTCTCACTGATGTTGTCCTATTACTTACTTGCTGCTAGGTGGGTAGAAAGCTCCTGAAATTTGTGACATCAGCAACTCTGTCAAAATGTTGACTAACCCCCACAATCTTTGCTGACTTCTGATCCAGCTTTTGACAAGATCTCTACTACTTTCTTTTGTAAGAATCAAGCATCCAAAGCTGCAGTCAGGGTCGGAGTCTCATTTTTCTGAGTGCATTACAACCCCCCAGGAAGACAGTCCCTGCCTAAAAGTCTAGAAGGATGAAAAACGAGGGGCTTGGGCCTGGGACATAAAGTGGTTGGGGAAGTGGCGGGCCCATGCTGGCTCCTACCAACTTATATTTAACCCTTGCCTTACCTTTGATTGTGTATTTAAAACACACATATACCTCCTCCCTTTAACACCTGCTTGCTCTCATTTTAGCAAACCTTATGGTTTGCTTATTTTAAACCTTGCTGCATTAATAGAGGAGACTTCAGCTCTTGGGTTTTATTGTTTAATATTAAACACTAGCCTTTTCCTGCCTCTCAAGTTTAACCCTTGCTTTTTAAGTATTCTAGCACTAATTCAGTCTATTTTCCAATGGTCTTGTATCCTCCTTCTCCGGAATCTCCCCTAAGACCAGGCAATGACATCCACCCCAAACACTGTAGTCACAAAATAACCACCCAAAGCTGACAGGTGGTAAAGCCAGCAGAGCTGCTAAGGGACTGCAAGTGACCTGGGCTTTGTAAGCTGCTCCCCAGGGAAGGGGATTCCTGCCCTATGTGCCCAGCAGGAAGTGAGATCACGGAGGTCCTGCTACTGTGTAGTCTTTCTGGAATGCGTCAGGGAAGGAGCAGGTCTGCCTGGTTGGGGCCCGCAGCTTAGCTGTGGCTTTTATGAAGTGGGAAGGAGGTAGTGGGACTGGATTGGACTCCAGCAGAAAAATTAGTATTTACTTCCTTCAGAAGGCTTTTATAACTGCCGTGAGTTTCAGCTCCTCGGATGGGCCCTTCAGCAGCTGTATTTTAAGAGTTCATAAGTAGCCGAAGATAAGATCCAGCAAGGCATTTTGAATATGCCAACCAAAAGGGAGTTGTTAATGTAACCAACCTTAATTACACCTCCAGTCCTCTCTCTGTCAAGATTCCTGATAACCAGGAAGGATGTTTTTAAAGACCCCAGGTGTGGCTAGGCTTCCTCATCCATGTCCTGCTCAAAAGACACAAGTTAATAGTGTTTAATTTGCCATCTGTCCTGCCTCCGGCTTGCTACTGTGCTGCACTTGCTCTGCTCTCTCGATGCTTTGGGGAACTGCACGCTAAGTTGGCAGGTTCTGTGCTGTCTCCTCCCGATGGTCATGCTCTTGTGAAGAACTCACTGGCAGAAGAGAATGCAGCATTTCATCTGTTGTGCTGTGTTGACGTTGGGATTTTACACTGAGATGGGCCTGAACAGATGGTCTCTCTTAAACCACTGGAAGGAGGTCACATTGGGCAGCTTGTGGCTTCTGCCGGTGAAGTGGACTAGATCAAAAATGGCAGTTGGGCAATACTGAGAGTAAGTGTTCTTGCCTTACCGTTCTTTGTATTGTTTTTTTCTCAGGAAGTTCCATGGCTACAGTTCCCTGAAAGAATATTATGAAAAGGAGAGTTGTCTGCATTACTTACCAAGGGTAAGCTACCACGGTGGAGGGGGTGGTTATGCTTTCATTTTGCTCTTGGGAATGAAGAGGAATGTTCATTGGTTTCTGCATCACTGGTACGTAGATGTCATATCTCATTACTCCACCAGGTGAACAGGGTGTCAGGGCTGGGAGTTCTGAGGAACCTAATGAGAGTTCAGCACCAAAATCCCATTGACATTCAGTGAGTTAAGTGCCCAACTCCTTTAAGCTTCTTTGAGAATTCTAGCCATGATCTTCATCTGGGACTTGAGTGACGCTCCCTTCAAACCAAAGGCTGTCTTGGAAACCAAGAGGCATCTGTTTTACCCCAAATTCAGTTCTCCTGGGCTATATTACATGAAGCCAAATTGTGAGCCCCTCAGCATAGAATTCTGTATTGGTGGTAGCAACATGGTGTTCTGAGCACAAAGCCAAACCTAGAGTTAAGCCCTTCTAAAGATGTTAAACTAGTATCACTCTGACCTGTGTAATTCCGGA
The DNA here is from genome assembly GCF_003597395.2 of Chelonoidis abingdonii. Taxonomy (NCBI): domain Eukaryota; kingdom Metazoa; phylum Chordata; order Testudines; family Testudinidae; genus Chelonoidis; species Chelonoidis abingdonii. Next base: position 71,137,276 of record NC_133777.1, on the reverse strand, counting down.
AACGTTTAAAATGAATCATTCCACTTTGGAAAGAGGCTCAGATACTGCCTCTCCTGTCAGATGATCAGACATTGCAGAGACCCAGGGCTGCAGAAGCCAAGCTGGGAAATGTACTAGTTATCCCCCTTAAGACCTACTGGATCAAAAGATAAAGGTGAATAGGCTACCAAAGCTCAGTAAACATTAGGGCTTTAAACATCCAAAAGTAAGTGTCTCCTGTTGCACTGAATGTGTGGAGTAAGAGACTGAATCCCCTCAGCCAGCCCTTGGCAACTACTCAATTACTCCAGCTTCAGGCACTGGATGAGGTTCTTTCAGTAGCCTTATACAAAGAGCACGTTGTAGTCCCAAAGGCAGGGTGATAGTTCCCAGGAAAGGGCGTCAGGAAGATGCTCAATTTGGCAATATTTTTTTATGATGACAGAATCCTATCATGATCATGGCTGACATCTGATCTTCTGACATCAGCCTCTAATCAAAGACCATGCTTGGGCTGCATGCCACTCTGGCCTGCTTAAGTATCTCTCATCAACGACTGCAGGGAGCCTAGAGAAATGACATTCTTCATATCTTGTGCCCAAACCAACATGCACAACTGAAGTTTTACTATTATTCCGTCTCTGCCAGTTTGTAATTATCCCATCTCGGGTTTCATTCCCCTTGGGTGCTGCGTGTCCCCTTTGGAAGCCAGAGACAAACGTACATTTGATGACCGTCTGCCTAGCAGTGATAGCTTAGAGTCTCCCTTCCAAAAGCAGAATGCAAATGCTCTCAAATATTGGCCACACCAGATGTGTGGGGAATACCATGTGCATCCCGATTACCAGTCATAAAGAAACGATCCAGTGTTGCTGTCTGGAACTGCCCTGTTGGTAAGGTGTTGCTGGTGATTGCCCTGTCGTACCCAGCTTGCCCTCCAGGCAGTTCAGCTGAACCATACCAAAAGCTGCAGAGCAGCCCAGCAGTGACAGTCCACCCGGCATGGTTTCAGTTGTGTGTGTTGTTATGTTGCTGCAGGTGTAGGTCCATCATAAGATGTGGCATTCAGCTGAGGATTCATAGGCGGGTTGTGAGTAGATGCCTTTTGTTGGTAAGAGAATTGAGTTCAAACCTGGAATCTATAACACTGGTTCTCTATTTCGTTCCTTTTCCTTCTTTCATGGTGCAGATCTATGTTCCCCTCATGCTGGTTAATGCTGCTGATGACCCTCTGGTACATGACAGTCTGTTATCAATCCCAAGAGCTCTGTCAGGTGAGTTGAATGCATTGCCCAAACTATTGCTTTTGGATTCCCCCTTCATCACATTGTGAATGACCATGTATAGCAAGGTCTGTCTGCAGACTACCATAATCTGGTGGATGTGTACTGTGCAATCTAACGTGCTTTTTAAACCACCATTCACTGAGGAGATTCCAAATTTTATTTTGGTAGAATCCAACTAAACACTGTTCAGCTGGCTGTGTAGCCCCAGGGAACGATCAGATTGTTTTCCCAAGAAATGCACGTTCTTGCTACCTCACTGGTGTTAATGTCGGGAAGCAAAATTGGAAATGGTTTAGCTTTAGATTAAATAGTCTCTGCTCTGCAGTGAACTGCTTCCTCACATCTTGGCTCCCCACACAGAATCAGTAAGGCAACAGGGCAAACCCCAAAAGGCTTTGCTAATAGTTACTATGATGGTGTCTAATTGTTCAGGGCTAAGATTAACGGTCACCTGCGGCAGCAAGTGTAGTATAGCGAAAGTGAGTTATTGTCATGCTTTATAGCTGTGCGATCTTCCTCCACCTGTTGCTGGGGTCCCAATGAAACTGGGAGTGAGAGATCCCAAGAGATCTATTTGCTATTCCTTGGCCATGAAGAAGGCAAATGACCCTTCAGAGCCTTGGAATGAAAAAGAAAGAGCTGGTTCATGTCTCACAGCTGAACAGAGCACTTGCCCCATAGGCGAACAGCAGGGCTTCTTGTTCCAGCACCAAAACCTATTAAGGAGAAAACCTTGTCATAAGTGATGCCCTGAATTAATTGTGCCATAAAACGGTGGCCGGCTAAAGTGCAGCCAGAGTTCTGCAGTGGAATTGTGCAGCCCATGGAGCCTTTAGGTACCAGCCTGCAACATGCCTGAGTCAAAATGGAGCATTGCAGGCTGGGACTGCTGGGCTTTATGGGCTGCACATCAGTTCCAGCCTGTAGTGCTTTATCTCAGCTGAAGCAGTTTGCTGGTATTGAGAGCACTGCAGGCTGGTACTTGTCTCCGTGAGCTTCCCAGCTATATGAAATGGGAGGGCTTCTGTAATACATTCAGGTAATTAAAATCCGTTGTGGCCCCTGTCAACAAAAAGCTTGCATTCCTCTGCTGTGAAGAATGAATGTGTGCTTGCAAAGCCTTCACTACCCAGCTGGAGCACAGACGCACCCTAGCACATCATGGCGGGTTCCATTGTTTGGGATGATGCAGAGCTCTGCTGTTTAGCTTCTGCAGTTGGCTTCTGAAATCTCATGCTCTCTTTGTCTTTTAACATTGCAGAAAAACAGGAGAACGTCATGTTTGTGCTACCACTCCATGGAGGCCACCTGGGCTTTTTTGAGGGGGCTGTACTCTTTCCTGAACCCCTCACTTGGATGGATAAGCTTGTGGTGCAGTACACCAATGCCATCTGCCAGTGGGAGAAGAATAAGTCTCAGTGCTCAGATACAGAGCAAGCAGCATCCGGCCAGGAGTAACTGCCCCAAAGACACACTCCAATTTGCTTCACTATATTTCCCTCTTCTGGAACTCTGAATTCCCTCACCTGCTGTTTCAGGTTTCCATCCTCTTTGTGACATCCTGGGACTGGGGGTTGGCCACAATGTTTCCTTCTGAAATGGAGCTACAACAGAGGGCAATAACTGGTTTTGAGCATATTTGTGTCTTCTTATGGGTTTGCAGTGCACTGCTGCACTTGAAGTACTGGCTTGCTGCTTTGAGTTACTGGTTAGGGCTTGCTGCAGGATTCTCATACTAATGTGGTGGCCTACTTAGAAAGTAGAAGTCCCAGTGTTGCTGACCATCAGGTTATTCTTCCACTGGTCAAGACTCTTCACGGAGTTGCAGAACTTGTTTAGCTGTGGATGAGTTGTGCTGGGAGTTCAGTTCCCCCTGTCTGGTCATATCTCTCCTAACACTGGGAGAACCCTGTGTCAATCGATAGAAACCAGCAGGTCAGTCTGTAAGCCATTGGGATGTGGCTTGCAGAAAGAGTGAAACCCTGAAGTGAAAAGTAGAGTTTCAGCCTTGCACCATCTGACAAGGGCCTCTTGCTTTCTCTGGCAGTGCCCATACCAGGATTCAGCTGGGTTAGAAAACACTGAGCAACTTGTCAGAGCTTTCAGCTATCTCAAGTGTGGTGCATTCTGCTGCTCCTGCATTTCTTCTCTGCTGGGCCTCTGTGTATAGATGAGTTTCACGTTGGTCATTTTGTTGGATTTCCTACTATGTAAACGCTCTCACACCAAGACAAAACAGATAGCCTTCTTGTGATACTTGCCTTTTTTTAGTGTAAAGAGTTTTATTTTGTCACTGTATTTTTGTGTTTTAACCCAGGCCTTTTTGAAATGGGTTCTGGTAAATGCATTGGAACCACCGATTATCAGTGTATGGGGTATATCCAATTTGTATGAGAGTATTTCACAGAGAATGAATACACCCTTTCTTTAGGAGTGTCTGGGGGGACAGGGACGGACGGACATGTCAATATCAATTCTTGCTGCTTCTCTCTCCTTGTATGTGCCAGGGTAGAATGTTCCAAAATCTCTTCTCTGAACTTTCAAAGCAATGAATGGGTTTTTTTTTTCCAGCCACATGACTTGCCTAGGAGTTTACGGGAACTGGATGTCTCTAACCCTTAATGTTTATCTCTGTATGACTAACTGCTTCCACAGTTATTAGGATCTGGTAAGGCTGTTTATGTCCAGCTAGGCATTAGAGCCCTTCTGGCTCGTTAAGTCTTTTCCCCACCCAGGATATCAACTTCCACCCAGATCAACTTCAGTTAATGCACAAAGTAAAGTGTGGCAATTTGAATGTCACTTGCATTCCTCCCTCATCTAGGGGCTGATACTCTACTGTTGCCCAGAGGGCTCTTTTAAGATAAATACCCTAGAAGAAAAGCTCCCCCATGACAATCAAGGACCTTAATATAAAAATAGAAACAGTCTGTTGAGACAATGGAACTTTGTGGTCAAACTTTGCTTTACTTTCAGTTCCTTCAATATCATCATCTCATTACTCTGTCCTTGTAACTCCTTTCATCATTCATTTACTTCATCTCTGTTCCTGTCACACCTCCCACACCAATTAGCACTTTATTGCTCTAGCCCTGGTTTTGCATTCTAGGCACTTTAGTTGAAGCTTAAGGGTAAAGCACCCTGCTGAATTTCAGTCCTGTAACACTAGTGGAATAAGCTTCCTGGGCCACATGATCTCTGAACTTCAGTAGATTGGAGAGATTTTTGTTTAATAAAGCAATAATTAACTACTGTAGCAAAGGTGCATTATCATATCAGGAAACAAACTCCTTCCATTTGCCTTAGGCCAGTTCCCTTGGCCTGTTTTAACAAACTGTGGTAATCTGTTCCTTGTCTTGTTTAGAGAGAGAATTCAGGTTCTGCTGTTTGTAGAAGTAGAAGAAATGACCAAGCAAAGCCATTGCAAGATTTGGCCATCCTTGTGGCTGGCTTAAAGGACGTTGGTTGGTGTTTGTGTCTGTCTTTGTGCTCATCCTCTTGTCCATAACTCATCCACAGATCACTGGAACGATCATACAGGGCATTCCGACTTTGGCTCTATTCTCACTGAAGTAGCTGTTGGTATAAATAATTCATAGGACATAACTTAGAGTATCTCCCACTCTTTTAGAAGTTGAATGTAAGCTGCTCTTATTTATACATATATTGGCATGTGTATAAATATACATGATATAAATGTGTGGGGATGTGGCTCTTTATCTACGATGGGTTTGAACTTCAGAAGTGCTTTAACTCTATAGCCAGCTCTGCAATTGCTGTTCGTAAGTCACCGGTTATCCAAGAGACCAGACTGCCCTTCCCACAGTAAGGAGTTCCCTCTACAGATCACTATGTGCACTCATTCCTCCAGACCCAGCTTAGCTGCGAGTAGGAGTCGTCGTCACTCCCAGGGGAACAGAAGTTGTCCTTAGCACCCATCAAACTGTTGAGGCTTCAAAGAGCAGGCAAAACCCAGGTGACATGTTGATGTATTTGAAGCAAGAAATGTTTTTGCTGTTTCCCAAATAGTTGCTTTTTAAACAAAAAGAGCCTCAATTGTTTTCTCTAATAAAATAATTATGAACTCTACCCCTTTCCAGTGTAGCTGAGCCCTGGGTTTTCAGCAGTGCTAAACTAAGCCCAGTTTTGTAACTCTTCCAACGTTTCTGTACATGAGTTATGTGGCCCTTGTTTGCAGAATGGCAGTTCTCTAAAAGTAAGTGCTGAAGGCTTCCTTCTCCGGTGGTGACTTGCAACCGTTTTCTAACAGAAAGCAAAGGGATTGTTGCTTTGGAGAGGCTTGTTTTGGGTGTTCGATGTCTTTGGCGGCTCTTTAGCTGCTGAGCTCAGGGATCCCATTACCATACACGTAAGTGTTGTAGAACCTGCCTGAAGGGGAGCTCTGCCTCCTTGGATTCAGTGAGGGAGGCTTTGACTTGGAAAGGCTTTTAGTAAGATGATGGCATTTTGGTCTCCTGTTTCCTAGGGCATGAGGAAGAATGATGGTGTCTTCATTTCTTCAAACACAGGGATATAATGTAGTGTAACTATCTGATCTTATTGTGGCAGGTGACCAGTCAGTCAGTGACTTCTGTTCTTGCTGAATACTAAACATAACTCCTCCCCCAATGAGAAGAGCACCTGCGGGAATTCCCAAACTGGTGGGAGTTGCGCTTGTCCAGTCAAACTGGGCAAACAGGCAGGGATTCTGCTGTTGAAGAAACCCAAAGGAAGCAGATTTCACTAGGAAAATTCCAGTTCTATTTTTTCACCGTTGTTGGCAGCTGAACTCTGCCACCCCCTCTTCCTTTGTGAGCTCATCCTACCTGCAGTGATTCCAAAAGAGGGTCGCCACGTTTCTGTAGAAAGCAAAGCTCCTCTCAGGGTTAGACTGGATGGTACTGTGAAAGATCTCTAAGACTTAAGGAAACTGTTCATGATCAGCATCCGTTCCTCTTCAGAGGTAGCACCAGGCAAGAGCTTTTCCCTGTACTGCTGCCTATAGAGATTTCCATAGCACTTACTTTCCCACTGCCTGTCTATCTGCCCATATGCAGTCTGAGACTTCAGGAGCACTTAGCACCCCAGACATTCTGGAGCAGTCACTTGGGGCAGGTAGGGAGGAGGTGGACTTAAGTCTTGGCACTCTTTCCACAAGAGTTCTTGCACCTTTAGGTGAGCTGTTTGTATTCTCTAAAGCACTTGAAGTAGTTGTGCTTGTGTCTGGAGTATGATAAATGCTAGGAGGTGTGGAAGTTAGCTAGTCTAGTTTTGGGAGAAAGGGAAGGAGTTGCTTAAGGTTTTTACCGTGGGCTTTAAGGGTCTCATTTGAGTTTTGAGACTTAAGTTCACCCCAACAAGATTTTTGTAGCTAGAAATGTTAAATAAAAACTCCCTCACCAGTGTGATTTGCTGTGGCTTTGAATGCATGAGCCAGGGACCAGTGGTGTAAAATTTTAAGAGCTTCCCGTATCTTGCAGATCATTTCTTCTGCCTTCCTTCTAGCTAAAAATCTGCTGCACTACATAATTCTGTATTAAGGCTTCTGGAGAGGGGACTTCTGTATTAAACCCTATAGCTGGAGGAGACAGTGCACACTGCCGCAAGAGGGTCTGTCATTGTACATCGATCCTAATTTGCTGTCCCCCACGCACTGTGCTAGCAGTGGTATGTGATATGGGCACATGCATGCCAGGGACTATGTTGAGATCATCCTCATAGTAGCCTATGACCTAGGTCAGGTTTGAGCTCTTACCTTTAGAGGTGAAAGTCATGAGTGTTCATTCCAGGCCTATAGAGACTTTTTCTCTTCCACAACAAGCGCCTTCCAAAACAACCATGCTAGTCATATCAGGCATCCAAAGTGTAAGCCTCTGAATACGTCCTGAAATAGCCTGATAATGCAAATGGAACAGTGCAGCTCTTCTCTTTAGATCTGCTGTGTGAGATGGGAGCTAACAAGTGGATTTTCCATATTGATGGTTTCAGATTGAGGAAGGGAGGTAGAATGGAATAAAATTCACTAGGGCTCAGTTAACTAGCACTTAGTACCATAAATTTATGCACCCTGTCATTGGGTATCATTGGCACTTAGAAACAAACACCAGAAAGGGTCTCTCCTAGTCAGGTGCAACCAATTCTCCCTGAACGCTTAGACTGGTCCAATCTTCCTTCCACTGCTACCAGGGTATCTGCAGAGATTTGAACTTTGCAGGTGAGCAGCTGGGACCTGCTCTGAGACTAGAGCATGATGAACTTGTTTTCTTTTCATCAGACCTCCTAGAATCTTTAATAGTCAGCTTCTAACGTTCTCCTTTTGAAGCGTTTGACAGGGTTTCCAGATGAGTCTGAACCTGCTGCAGTTGCACTGTGAAGGCACCTGAAACTCTCCGCAGTCTCCTCCTCAGCACTTCTTGACACTGATTCTTGTTTATTGAGAAATATTTGTTTTGGACTGTGAGCATTAATTTAAAACATAGAGTACTGATGTGTCTCAGAACTTGACTTTAGCCAGCTACTTTTTCTTCATCCATCCTAGTTCTGTCAGGCTTCGTAGAGGACAACCCTTCAGACACCTAGTGCCTTGCCATTCATTCCTCCCACTTCTTTCTCAACATAGCTGTAGTTCTGCTGCTTGTCACTTTCTGTTCTCATGCAGAAAGCAAACACTCAACTTTCCTTCTTTGGAGTCAAAGCTAAAAGCAGCCTGGCTATGGGTGAAATGTCACTGAATGACAGGTGTGTACTGAGCTAGGAAAGGACCTTGGGTTTGGACAGCCTAAAACTAGCTATGGTGTATGTTTTAAGGCTTAAAATTATAACTAAATAAGCAGTAGATTATTTTACAACTGACTTCTCCTGCCTATAGAAGTAGGGGCTGATTCACAGCTATTAACTAAAACATGAGCATGTTTCCTTTCTAAAATCCAAAAGATCCCATGTTCTAATAAGCTAGCTCCCTCAGTCCACTAGCTTGTTGGCCCTGTAGTATACAGCAGAAGATGGGCTGTCTCCTTGGCCGATACATCAGGAATGGCATTTGGGGGGTTTATTGCCGAATGTAGTGACACTGATCACTGGGGAGCAATGCAAGGAACCTCCTGGAAATGTTATGCCTATCTGGGGTTTTTTGGTGGTTGTAAAACTCCTTTACAAGAAGGTTAGAAAGGGACCCAGCCTTGTGTTAGTAGGTGGTGTATGGACTATTATGACACTAGCCAATCAGAAGGCTGTATATGTGCATTGCTTCTATCTTGAGTCAGACACCATGTGTCCTTCCATTGGCAGTTGTGCGTATTTGGGTGGCGTGCAGTAGCCACAGTGACTCAGAATAGCAATGTTTACTGCAGGGGTCCAAATTTTAGGCAGAAAGCGAATTGCTCTTGGTATAAGTACTCTGTTTTTAAAAGGCTATTCAGAACAGAGGTTAGGGTACACCAAACAGCCTGCGAAGGGGTGCCTTGTAGTGATGCTGGGATCCATGCCCCCTCTTCTGCAAGACATGCGCCTGTTGCTGTGTCCACTCTGTCTCCATCTGGACTTGTTTTCTTCTAACTCTGCTGCTTTTGGCTGAGGGGACTGAGGCGTGGTGGCACCAGAGCTGAGATCACATTATCTGTTAATCATCTGGGTTGGGTTGGAATGGTTGTGTTATCAGGAACTGTACTGTAGTTCATTTGAACACTTGTATCCTTTTAAAAATTTGTTTGCTGGTTAAATCCAAGGGCACAATCACTGCATTAAAGGGCAGCATTTACCGCACTGGGGCTGTAAGAGGAGACAACCTTTTCCAAATAGATCTAATGGCTCCTTCAAGAAGAGTCCCGCTCTGCTTCCTCTGAACGTAGGCTTGTTTTCCCTTCTCACAGCTAACTTCAGGCAGCCTGGTTAGTTCTAACCCTCTTGGGGAGCATCCAGGTCTCTGAGTCCCATAGTTGGCTGTAGAAGTAGGGACATATACAGCTGTTGCTTTTATGTGACTGGCAAGCTTTTGCAGTGGTTGTCTTGTCATGCAAAGAACATAGCTACGATCAGAGGAGGCAGCACATCATATCAGAGTGACCAGTAGAAGCATGTTTTACCAGAGTGCTAAAACTGGTGGCAGCTGCCAACTGGGAGCCCTAAGAAATATGGCTGATAGGCCAGATTTAGTTCAAAAATGACTATTCAGTCCAAGTGATGTTCTCCCAAAACAGCTGTTCAGCAATTTTGTCTCTAGCCCCAGATGTTGGTTCACTATAAACCTGTGTTCTCTTCATTAAGAAAGCACAATTTTTCAAGAAAAGCCCTATCCCTTTCTCCCAGGTCTCCCCAAGCAGAAGGGGGTATTCCCTTCAGGAAGCCAGATCTGTACCTGTGCACTCTGATTTCTGCCAGTGCAGCTGCCTTAGTGGAGTGGGTTGAGTGTAACTTTCTTGATGTCTTTGAACTCTTGCTGTTCAACCGAAATTAAAAAAAAAAATTATGGGAAATTCTGCTTCTGATTGGATTCTCCGGAATCATCACTTCCACATTCCTGATCCTTTTAACTTTAAATGCTGCCCAGAGAAGGTTGCGTTTGTATACTGAGACCTGCCCCCAGCTGCCAGGTTCTGAGTCAGATTCTCAGGAGCTGCCAGCTCCTGGGGAGAAGATTTGCAACTAGCAATGCAATTTTTCTATATCTGCTGAGGTTTACCTTTTAAAAGATTATACGATGTGTCCTTGATTATTTTTTTTCTTGTGTGTTAATTTTTTTTGTTCTTTATTCTGTGTGATGTCAATTGAGGTCATTGCAAAACAATGTAACTTTGTTATCTTTGATTCAATTGAATTTCTTTACTTAAAAAAATAATAAAGGACTCTCTGAGTTCAGGTCTTTGTGTGGTAGCTGTGTATGTAAAAGTTGCTCTTTATTAATGGGTTCATCTCACCTGAATTGGTTTTCCTTTGTGTTGGGAGACCCAGCAGCAATAACGTCGCCCATGAAATGCTGTAAAGCTAAGGGCTTTTCTGAAAGGGGTTGCATCTTGCTCAAGATGATATCCTTAGCCTGATAAGGGCTCTGTGGAAATCCACCATTAAATAATGAGATGTAGAGAGTGAAGCCATGTGCTTTGGAGTAGGGCAGAATCCTGTGTCTCCTTAATGTGAATGTTAAAATCTGTGAGCTGGAACACTTCAGACAGTCTTCAAGATAAGTATCAGATCCACAGATGTCTCGATTCTGTTCCAAAATATTACTTTCCTTCCTCTCCCCATACCTCTTAGAAGGTGTCTGGTGTTCATGGAAATTCTAAATTTCTTTACAAAACTCTGAATTCCAGACTGATTCATGCTCTAGGGTACCACCCTTCGTACCTTGCCATATGGAAATGACTATATTGGAGCAGACCAGCAGTCTGCCTAATCAGATATCCAGTTTCTAACAGCAGCCGGTGGTAGAATTCCAGCAATGGCTGGTTTCATTAAGTAGCCTGGGGGAAGGGCAGTTTTTTTCTACACATTCCTTTTGGTTTGTTGGCTTATGCCCTGATTCAAGCCTCTGATCATTTTTGCTGCCCATCTTTGTACCTTCTTTTCCTGCTGAATTTTGAGATGAGGTGACAGGAACAAAATACAGAATTGCAGAGGGAGATAATGATTTCATGCACTGCTTTGGGGGAAGTACCTTGTCCTGGGAAATTGTCATGTGGGGTTTCATTAGCAACTAATGCATGAAGTAAGTGGTGCATTTGGGAACTCTGACAATGGGGAAGGTGGTACCTTTCAAACCATGTTCCTCTCAAACTGCAAAAGCTAGTCCAGAGCAAAGGGCTTGGCTCAGGTCTGAAGAAGCTGCAGTGCAGAGAAGTCCCCTTCTGTGAGTGGCAGTGCTCTGACAACCTGCCACATGAAAGGGATTGCAGGCAGACAAAATCAGGTAGGTCAATAGTCCTGCCTACTGAAAGGCCCTGGTCCACTGTTTCTCTACAGCCAAGCAGGTCTGCTGAGGGTTAGAACCTCTAATTCAACCTCTGATTCTGCTCCTTATGCTGTGTAGTCTTCTTCTCCTTCCCCCAGTGTGTCAGATGCTCCTGAGAAGAGCACTGCTACCCATCTTAGATCGGCCTCCACTGGGGCAGCTGATGTACAGATGTGGCACCAGCCCACCTGCCCTCTCATTCTGCTTGAAATTATTCCAGGCAGTAGATAAGGCCATGGGTACCCCACCCACCCACAGCAGCACTAGAAATGCCACAGAGAAGCTATCTGCCTCTGTTTAGTAAGAAAGGCCTTGGCTACACTTGCAAGTTGCAGCGCTGGTGAGGGGGTTACAGCGCTGCAACTTACTCGGTGTCCACACTTAACAAAGCTCAGCCAGCGCTGCAACTCCCTGGCTGCAGCGCTGGCTGTACTCCTGGTCTGCTACGGGTGTAGCGAATCCAGCGCTGGTGATGCAGCGCTGGTCATCAGGTGTGGACACTCACCAGCGCTGAATGGCCTCCCAGGTATTAGAGGTGACCAGCATACCTTTCAAGCCTCTCTGTTCATCGTTTCGCACCCACTCCCTGGCTCAGTGACACGCCCTTAAACCCCCGGAATTTAAAAAATCCCCTCCTGTACTTACGAGTGGAGTTGCAATCAATCAATCAAGTCATGACCAGCCTCCACGCCCCAAAAGAGCCCCACATTGAGCACTCCGAGCTGCAGGATTCATCATGTTTGGTAGAAGCTCTGCAGCACACTGCCGCTCCAGCTGTAGAAATATGAAACCTACGGGCCAGATATCAAAGCAAGCAATACAGGCTCATACCGGGACCGGCAGCAGGCTTAGTACAAGAGTGCGGAGGCCTACGCACAAGCACGTCAAAACCACTGCTTCAGTGCGCCCCACACCTGCCGTTTACAAGGACTGGATGCGATACTGGATGGAAACCCCACTGCAATCCGAGTATCACGATGGACAGTTCAGAGCCGGAGAGAGGAGGGTGTAGAGAACCCGAGATGAGGCTACTGATGTTTAGACTCCCAGGAGGTCATCAGCCAGACTATTCAGCAGAAAGAAATTCTACCAGTCGCAGCCGCTGGACTGGTATAGAACCACAGAGGAGCCTGTTCCCGGTAAAAGCTTTATTATAAAGTATGGTAAATTTTTTGGAGAGAGGCTATGGGCTTGCCTGCAAGCATGCCTAGATGTGAATAGCCATTATTTGTTCTATCACTCCGGAATCTGCCCTTGTAATCTCTTCAAAAGTTTCAGCAAAGCGGTGTGCCAACAATGCCGCTCCGCAATGTTATAGAGAGCTACCGTTTCCTTTCCCAGTCAGGGCTTAAAAACGTCCACCCATTGTGCCGGAGAGTGGACCGATTCTGCACACAGTCACAGTCTCGTAGACCAGGCGGAATCCACACTGTAAAACCCTCCCGCTCCTTCCCAAGTGAACCGGGACATGAGATATGCGGGATTAAAATTCTGTGAAAATGCAGGAACTGTAAGTCTATTTCCCTGTAGCTGCCCTTTTCCCCAAGTCACAGAAAAGCCCATGATTCCTAGAGTCAAGCAGCCCCCCCTTCGCCAGGGGCAGGCCGCGCATCATGTCAAGCATGGCTCTTGAGGATACCTCGTGGCAGATGTGGGTTAGGTTCAGTCTATTTCCCCTGTAGCTGCTCTTGCTTTCCCCAATCACAGAAAGCCCATGATCCAGAGTTTCAAGGAGCCCCCCCTTCCCAGGTGCAAGCTGCGAACGCCTGAATGTCTGATACTCTTGAAAATGTTTCACTACGACAATATAACACGTTGGGAAACTCACGCATTTCTTCTCTGCAGCTTCGCCCTCTGGTATGCTATTCGCGCAATGTAAATAGCTAGAAATAGTCTTAAAAAACAAACAGCTCGTAGTTATAAAGTTTATCTCTCTGTGTTTTTTTGAATGACCTTATACGTGGCTCCATCACGCAGACTTCTTGCAAACTACGAACTTAAGAAAAAACCAAGGAAGAATAAGAGACGGGTGAAAGCAGTTATGATCTGTATTCACAGAAAATAAAAAAATGCAGACTGGAGGAAAAGAAAGCAGAGAAAGAAAAAGGCTCCAAAGAAAATTGGCGCCAAGAGAAGCACAATTCGCTCTAAGCATCCTGGAACGCCACACAACCTCATGCATCAATGCTACCATGCAGGCAGAGCACTACCGTGCCTCCTCCCCCCATCCCAAACTCAACCCATTTGCCCACTGGTTTCCTCAAGAAACACCCTTAATCCAGCATCCTGTTCTTACCACCACCAGCTCCCCCGACACGCCATACATTCACTAACAGCCTCCTGAAACTACGACCTTACCCTATCACTCAACCCCCATCACTCATGCGCATATGAATCTCGTGGGAAGCACACAGGCATGCACACACTCAAGAAAGGACATTATTCAAACCTCGTACTTTATCTGCTCATCGACCCTACCCCCTGCCCTTTTATTACTGTATTTAATAGAAGGATTTCGTGTGCTTTAAAACAGTGTGTATTATACAGAAAGTTAACAGACTGCAACCACAAGGGGAAAATAGCACTGCAAATGCATTCAACACTCACTTCATCTCCTGCTGGAAGGCACCCGAAGCATTACGTGGCTTTCATCCTCCAAATTTCCCTCCTTTAAGGGCATCCCAATCCTTGAAGCACTGTGCGGTCTCTCTCTAGCCCGCTCGGCGTCAAATTCAGCCGCCAGTCGATTATCCTCCGGATTCATTTCATATCACTGAAGTTCATCCTTCCCTTCACAAATATTGATGAGATAACAGCACTTCGATTAAGCGCTGGGAGGGCTGCTTTCCCCCATGTCTAGCTTCCCTTAGAACTTCCCGCATCTCCTCCTGTTTATAGCGGCCAAAAGAGCACACTCCACATCATTCTGCACCGCTGCAGCTGTAGTGAACGCCTCCTTGCTTCCTTTTGGCAATCTTCCCTTATATGTGTTCAGTAGCCAATCATTAACAGTTAAGCGGGTTCTTCCAAGGGACAAACAATTGGCATGTTCGACGTCCCCCCACGTGATCTTCCGATCTGGGAAAAATATCCCGCCGTGCAGTCTTCCTGGAACATGCCACTGGTTCCAAAGATGCGTGCATCATGCCACCTTTCCAGGCCCATCCTGGAAGAATGTCAGGAGAACGCCTCACGGTGATCCCACAAGCGCTCTGGAAACCATTAAGATAAATGACCCCTTCGATTGAACGTACTCGGGGGGATTCCCAGGTGGTATGTCCAGAATAAATAGCCGTCCGCAGCATTGCCCCTCCAAACATAGGGAAACCCATTTGTGCAAAGCCATCCAGAAGTCCTGCACGATTCCCCAGAGCACTGCTTCTTACAGATCAGAATGCCCCCGCAAACTGCGTATCACCACTATTCAAGTGGTCGACGTTCCCACTCCAAAATGGTTGCAGGGTGGCATCAGCTGTCTGCAGTTGCCAGCTTCCAGACGCCTAATAGCACCTGCTTTCTGCCGACTGACAGTTTGCAGCCTCGAGTCTCGTTTCCTTGCGCTCCACGTTGGGCAAAGCTCAGCCACACGGAGTCCGCATAAAGTAGCTTTTCTTCATCCTGAAGGATTCTGCAGCCATTGCTGCTCGTCATTACCCAACTTGCATGGGACGAGGATCCCACTTCACTCGAGTGCTGTTTCCTTGAGGCCCGAAACGCTTCCACAAGGGGGTCTAGCACGTCCGTTTACTGCCACAAGCAATTTAGGTCAGCGCTTCAGGGTTGGGTCCGAAAAAATTTCCCGTTTATGTCAGTCATCTAGCTCTCCTCACGTCACTTGAGCATGAAAATAGGCTCAAACTGCCAGACTGATTCTGGCAACATTCATCAGCAAATCGCTCAGCCTAGCTCGGCTTCCATTTTCTTACTGAAAATCACTCAGCAGACGTCACTAATGGCACCAAATCGCTGAAAAGGAAGCGAGGTGCACCACGGGTCGTTGGAAACAGAACAGAATACCCGTCATGCCCTTCCGTCCCCTTCCCACAACCCACACCCGCCAAAATGGACGAGTCTTCTGGGGATAGGCTCCCACAATGCAACCACGCAGCAACACATGCAATATGCTGCATATGGACCACACTGCAGCGCTGGGTGCGTTCATGTGACACACTCAGCGCTCGCCCTAACACACTGTACTGACTCACAGCCTGTAACTACCAGTGCTGCAAAAATGTAAGTGTAGCCATACCCAAAGATTCCAATTTCTCACACATGACTGACTCCTGGATTAGGCTGGGCCCACCTTGGAGTCAGGGCAAGTGCCCTCCACATTGTCTGGCAACTGAACACTGGCCCAGGCACCCTCGTCCCAATCTGTCTTCTGGAGACTGGCGTTGGCAGTACTTTAGCACACTCCTCTGGCTATATGGTCCTGCTTCTTTTTCCAGTCTGCAAACTCAGCCACTGGGCATTCCCAGTGGTCCCTCCCTCTGATACAGTACAATGGCCCTCTATCTCACTGCACATTTCCTCCCACTGGCCACTGCCATGACTTGCATAACCTGGCCTAAGCTGCCTTCAGCCACTTGATATCTTCTCTCCTGCCCTAGGACATGTTGCCTTGTCCCACCTACCAGGGACATATGTGCACTACTCATCTGTCCTGTGCAACCTGGCTAGCCCACACCTAAATCTATCCAGGTCATAGCACTGGAGTGGGGGCTTGGAGGGTGGTATAGACTAGTGTCTCCTTGGAAAGCTTAGAATTCATAGGGCCTGGCTTTCCAGAAGCACTCTCAACTCCATCTGCACCATGAAAAGCTATGCCTAAAACATTAAATAATCCTGTGTTAGTCCCCCATGCTCCATAAGGGGAAATTCTGTGCACTCTATTGGCCAGAGCTGTCTTGTCTGGAAGGAACAACACATCTTAAGCTGTGGCTGGGAGTGCTGCTGCTGGATGCTGCAGTCTTGCCCTGGTAGTACAGCATGTATCTGTTCCCCTTGGTGCGTCAAATTCTGGTTAACATATGTACCTTGCTGGGTCATCTTTTGCCCAGTTTATTCTGTATCCCCTTTCTATGTTCTCCTGCCTGTTCTCCCCCTACTCCCAGAGAATGGCTGGGAGTTTTTGTGGAGAGAAGATGGTTTTGGTGCAGGTCTGGAAAGAGTAGGCAGGAGTGGTGGATGAGTCCCTACATGGCTGCTGCCTTCTACGCCATCCAAAAATGTGAATGCTGGCACCTTTTCTTCAGCCTGGAACCAGGCTGGCTCCTCTCAGACTGGACGGCTGGGCTGCTGGCTCTTAAATCAGCCTGTCTGAAAGTGGCGAAGAGAGAGAGGGAAGGCAGAGGTGTCTTAACTTGTTAGGAGCTGGAAATAAATCCAGTCTCCTCATCGCTACTGTAGCCTGAATGTTTGGGAAACAACACCTCTGAAGAGTTAACCACCTGTTGGCTGAGCCTAGTGCATAGCAAAGCACTGCCTAAACCAGCCAGAGCCCCCTTCATTCGTTGGCACAAAATGCTGCCTTGTATTTCCTTCGCTCAAACCAAGGTGGCTAGTTGATCCTGTTTCATTTCCCCTGCAATAGGCTCCTGGCTGTGCAGCAGGTCTCCAAAGTGTCTTGTGTGGCGTGTAAATGACAGGTGGGGTGGGGAAGTGCCCTCATTGCCTGCCTCTTGACTAGGATTTAGATGCCCCCTTGTAAAATGAATTGTATTGGACCGGAAAAGGGGTGTTGTGGCCTCTATCAAGTGAGAACCTCTTAACTCTCCCAACAATTGCTCTCGCAGACAGTGTCTGCTACAGCTCAAATTCTTTCCTGCTTTGGGCAGAGCTCCTCTGAAAGCAATGCACCGACCAGTCTGATTCCAGTGCCAGTTCTTTCTCTGCCGAGGCACTGGCTTGCTCCCAGCCCACATCAGATTGTTTCCCTTTGCTGCGCTGAGGCTTACAAGGTAATCTAGTCATTCAGCTGAAAGGAGACATGAACAGCCTTAGTCAACTTCCCAAATGCCTGCATCTCGAGAGGCCTTGAAGTGGGGGCAGCTTTGTAGCTAAGTGCCAAAGGACCTGCAACCTTCAGGCTGTTGAATCCTCTGCCAGTGGGAACGTTATGAACTCTGTACCTGCTTTGTGGGGAAGCACCTCCCCATCCCCTGCAAGGGGCCCATGTTGCAGTATCACTGGCTTGGACTAGCTTATGTTCTGCCACAAGTTGCTGACTGTATGACCATGTGGCACAATATCCTTGAGATTGCTGCAGATACCAGTCCCCACAATGAACTGGTTGATGCAAATTGAAAGGGGAGTAGTGGCTTCTCACCTGCCTGCTCCTGGCCGCCCCAGCAGAGTTTTGGGCTGTACTAAACCCTAGCAGGAGTGATCCTGTATTGCAGACTGGGTATTGGTAAAGTAACACAGAACCAAGTCATTGACCATTGCCCCATCACCCCCTGATCCTGGGGCAGGTCTGGAGCTTGCATGCATTGATGAGCAGGGAGAACGGGTGCTGTTGCTGAGGAAGGCTGATGTAGCCCCAGCCCTCCCTATTCAGACAGGCCCCAGCCTCCCTGCAGCTTCAGAGCAGACATCCTGTTTGGTTTGAGTCTGAGCCAGTGCCCTGATGAATGCACCCCTTGTCGGCATCCTCCATCTCCAACCATTTCAGATGGGCCTCTGCTATTTTGCTTTGCAAATTAAAGGTACTGGTATGTAGCTGGAGAGCTGAGAATGGTGAGGGGGGGAGGAGAAGGAGAGAGGGATTGGGCTATAGCCGCAGCTTAACTAGTAGAGGGTGACTATGAAGTCTTGGGACAGAGGGAAATTAGTTTTTCTCCAAGCCATGAATCTCCTTGGGCTCCTCTTGTGCCTGTTGCATGGAAGCCAATGAAGTCAAAGGGCTCATGATTAAGACTCTTGGTAGTCTGCTGTCCTGCCGGAGTGAGCTCATTTAATGTGATCCGGTCTGAGCTGCTTTGCTTTATAAAACAAGCCTAACAGCATCACTTCCAGTGGGTCGAACTACCCTGGGCTGAGGGTGGAAGAGACAGCACCACCCCCTTCACACCCCCTCCAAATAGTTGCTTCCCTCCTTCGATCAGGGAATAAGCCAGCACCTGGGGGAAGGGGGTCACCCCTCAACTGCTCTGTACCCAGCCTCACCCGCTTCCTGATTTACACAGATCATTGTTCTGCTGCAATGCTGGGAGGAGAGAGGCATCCTCAGAGTGTGAAGCTCATTGCTTTCCATCCTGACCTATATTTAACCCCCTGCTTTGCTGACATTGCTGGTCTGTGGAGTGGGGTGCCTGCAGGGCCACTGAGTGCAGTATCACTAGCCTTAACCATGCAGCCACCACCTGCTTTGGAGATGCTGTTCCACCGCCTGCCTCACCCAACACTCCCTGGGGCAGAGGGAGGAAGTCCCTCACCCCAGGTCTTGCTAGGCCTTTTGTGTTTTCTCGTAGCCCAAGCCAAGATTTTCGTGCCAGTGAAAGGGGCTGGGCGTTCCCAGCATGGGCAGTAGCCAGGAGGGAGCCTGACCCTTGGAGAAGGGAGAATAGGAAGCTTGGGCTCCAGAACACATTCCAGCCTTGGCCTCTCCAGGCAGAAGGGCTGTCAGCATCACTAGTGGGGGTGCTAACAGAAAGGACCTTCCACTGGCTGTTCCTGATGTAGCTTGTGTCCCTTCTGCTGCACCCGCTCCCCTGGCATCATTGGAGGAAGGTGCACTGTGATCTTTCATCAACCCTTAGAAACTCCAGTGCATCTAGCCTCTTCCTGGCCATCAGTGATAGCCCATTGGCCCATTTATGTGCAGTCCCTGACCCTCCAGTGCAAAGGGACCCAAAGCATCCCAGCTGTTGAGCACTTTATTTCTTTGTGCACATATTTCAAACAGCACTTCTTGGGGCTCTCCTGCAATGATGGACTCTGGCTGTGCCATCCACACAGTTGCAAGTGATGCTCTGCACTCTCTCTCCACTACCGGGGGCTGCCCTGCTGCTTTCCCGCCACACTGCTCTCCTTCCTCAGCTGTAGCCACCTGTCATTAGCGAGGCCTCCAAGGATGCTGCTGTGGATGGGCAAATACTGGCCTTGGAGATTTGCTTTCCCATTGCCTCGCACCCTCACAAGCCAGGCCAGCAAGCACAGGGAAAGGCACTTTGCAACTACTATACTACCCAGGCTGGAGGCGAGCAGGGGAGAAGCTATGGTCCAGTGTTCAGGTGAGGGGTGGGGATAAGCAGTGGTAGTTCTGATTGCCTCTTCCAAGCAGCCTGACCCTCTCTTCCCCATTCAGTTGCTGCCCTGTCCTCTCTTAGTAGTTTCACGGCTTACCATGGAACAGACTGTGTCTGGGTTTCTTTCCCTGATGGACAACTGGAGAGAGAAGATCCTTCCCAAGACTCAGGGCAGCAGACCCTGCTGCCTTGCTGGAGTTTGGATGGGTAGGGAGCATGGGTGGAGGTACGCACCCAGAGTTTATCATCACAAGCAGTCATGCAATCAATGCTACAGTAAGGGGAATGGGGGGGGAGGGGTTAAACGGCCACTTCTAGTCCTATTGTATAGGGAAGCAGGGAGGGGATCTGCTTTATAGAGCTGTGTCTTCGGCCTCGATCCGGGGCCCAAAAAGCTTCTCAGCAATAGCTTTGCCATCATATTTGGGCAGGTTACCACCAAAATCTGCTGGCAGGATGTCAGCATCGATCTCCTGGTAGAAGGACTCCAGCTCCTCCCCATGCACAAAGACCTAGAGTGAGATGGGAAGGAGGGATACAGAACTGAGCACAGCCTCATGCACGTGGGCTTTCAGACACACAAAGGAGAGCACATCCTCCTAGACAGCATGCCCCAGACCTGAGGAAGCCAGCTGATGCCTGAACCCATGGCTGGCTGGCTTAGGCCCTCAGCAAACTAACCATGAGCTGCCCAAACAGCTCTTCTTTGGGGGGCACTGCAAGTGCATCTTCCCAGCTGGTCCCCAAATGAAACAGCAGCGGGGGTGATCTTAGCACTGTCAACCATCCAGGCATGGTGAGCCAAATGCAGTGAGCGGGTGCCCCTACCACTTCACACACCCCTCCATGTTCAACCCATTTCCTACAGGGCCCTATCTGTGCATAGCTGCCAGCTCCTGCGCTCTGGCATTGCTGGGAAGAGCTCAGCTCAGTAAAACCCTGACTACGGGCAACACTACAGCTCAATGGGAGGTCGATAAACCAGGTTGGAGCAGGTTTCTCCATTTAGCCAGTGACTGTGCATTTCTCTCCTTGTCTGGTAGACTGACAGCAGCAGAGTCCAACCAGGAGCAAGGAAGCCATTGGGCAGAGAAGCAAAAGACATCACTTGATCCGTTGGGTTTTCTTTGCTTTGTCCTGATTTGGGACAGAGCCTTTTGTGTTCCCTGGCCCCACCCTTCTCTGCCTCTGCAATGACAGTTCATGCTGGCCCTTCCCCCACACTTACCCTCTCCAGGAGTTTGCTCTTCAGGAAAGGTTTAACCACGTTGTAGGTGGTGGTGAAATACCAAGGCTGGTGGATGAAGTGAACAGCCTTGAATCGAGCTGGGAAGGAGTCCTGCAGATCCCAAATCCATACACAGAGTGTTACACGGGCAGGATGGGCATCACAAGAAAGCAGCATCCAGGTGGGGCAAGGCAGCGGTGGCATAGGTGGAAAAAATCACCAGAGATGAGCTATTTCTTTCCTCCTCCTCTCCATTTCCGATCACCCTGTTCCCTGTTAAAACCCCACTTCTTGCATTCATCTTGAGGGCCCTTTTGTGTTACTCTACTACTGAGGACTGTGCATCCTGTTCTGTCAATGTACAAAGCCAGTTGTGTTCTAAGGCATTGCTAGGCAGCAGTAGCACCTCAAGGGCAACTAACGGTCCCCAGTCCACAGGAGAAATACCTCTCTACAATCTAGTTCTCCTTGCAGGAGCTGCTGGAGCCCTCTCTCTTTCGTCTCATTCCAAAAGCACAGGATCAGCCAAATTCTGGGTATGAATTGTTGCCCGGCCCAAATCGTGTCAGAAGTGGGAGAATGATGGGGATGGACCTTGTGCACGTGACATAACATCAGCCAGTGAACAGTGTAGGGGATGGTGACTTCACTTTCAGAAGTAACTTTTTGGTGGGGCTGAAGGCATGAGAAGATGGTCTTGCAGAATGATGCCAACCACACTTGCACTGCCAAGCAGGGCAAAGAGCAGCCCAGGGAATGCCACATCTGCTAGGTGGAGCTGCCTCTACACAGGAATTATGAACTTCCAATGAACCCATGACTATGGTACCATTTTTGGCTTCAACTTCTCTCTACAAGGTGCTGTTTTCAGAAAGGATGTTTGTATCAACCAGCGAGTCTTGGCTGCCCAGTGTAGTCCCTGCAGGGCACCAGTACTGAATGATGAGAGCTCCAGTATGGATCTTACTAGTACAGTAGACCCTGTCTACATAAAGGCATGATCTATACCTAAAATACCTTAGCGCTGTTATCTCTGGCTTATCCCCCTCCCTGGGCCAGGTGAATGCCTCATGGCCCTGCAGATTCCACAGGGTTGGTTTGCCACTGCTTTGAGTCCCATCTCCTATGGACAACCTAAGCCTGTATCCCCCTCTTGTTGCCTACTTGGGGGCAGCAGAAGGATAGCTTCACCTGCAGCATATCCACCATCTTCTTGAGTTCAGAGGGTTTGATGCCAGATGCCTGTTGCATGGTGAAGCCCTTGAAGTTCTCAATGATGCAGAGTCCGTTGATCTGGGTCTCTTCATTCTCCAGCAGCTTCTCTAAGATAACGCAGTATGCGCGAAGAATCTGAGCCAGAGGAAGTGAGAGAGAGAGAGGTCATTAACATGCAAGTGCAAGGGCCTGACCAGGTCCAGCCATTACGGATCCCCTAGCATATTTCCCCAGAGTCAGAGTGTTACCCCCAGTGCCCTGTTCAAATTCCAGCTCTGCCAGTTGTAATCTGCCTGCCTGAATTCTCCTGGTTTCTTCCTCACTTCTTATCCACATTATGTGGTCAGGGCTGGTGCTTCCATTTAGGCGACCTAGGCGGTCGCCTAGGGCGCCAGGATTTGGGAGGGCGGCATTTTGCTGCTCGCGGCGGCAATTCAGCAGCTGGGGGTCCTTCCGCACTCCGGGTCGTCGTCGTCAATTCTGTGGTGGGTCCTTCACTCACTCCAGGACCCGCCGCCGAAGTGCCCCAAAGACCAGGAGTGCGGAAGGACCTCCCCCCAGCAGAATTGCCACCAACGACCAAGAGCGCGAAAGGACCCCCGCCTAGGGCACCAAAAACCCTGGCACCACTCCTGTATGTGGTGTTACTGTGTGCTGTTAAACAGCTGCCCTATTCCACACTACAGGCTGGTGCATTTCAGTGCTGCATGGGCGATTCCCATATATACAATGGGGTACCATATGAATCAAGACAGATCAAGAGAACGTGTAAGTTACACCAGGGCAGACTCGTCTCACCTGCTGAGTGTGCTTGGGCAGGTCCCTTCCCCTCTCTGTACAATGGGGATAGCAATAGTGACCTTGCTTTGTAAAGTACTCTACACTCTGCTGATGAAACGTGCTATCTGAATTTTAAGTGCTGTTAGCACTGTGATACCCACTTTTCATGGCCTGTGGAATGTGTTCAGGGTTCCCTTGGGCTGAAATGTGCTCTGTCCATGCAAACGGAGATATTACTTACTTACTAACATCAAGCTTGGGGGAAAGAGCTTTGCTTAGACCTCAATGCCCAGAATGGGAGAGGTGGGACCCCCGGCTCTAATACTGAGGGAAAGAGGAGCCCTGGGAGTGCACGGGGAGTAGAGTTCTGACATATCAGAGCAGCACAGCGCAGCTGACCTCGTCAAAGGTGATCTCCTCATAGTCCCAGTTCTCAATGTTGAAGAGCATCACCACTCGGCCGTATTTGTCCCTGTTGGCCAGGATGCCAGGGTAACCGGCCTCGATGGTGCAGCGCACGGCCTCGGGCGTCAGGTTATCGAAGAGCTCTGGGTACTGCTGGCGGAAGTTTACATAGCCTGGAGTCAGCGAGAGAGAAAGAGTATGCAAGGTCTGGGACGAGAACAAATTCCTTTCCCCGATGTGAGCGCCGGGCCCAGGCCCTGCCCCTAAAGAGCTTGCACTGTGATAAGTGAAGGGCCAGGGAGTCTGGATCTAGCTGGATCTTGTGTGTTCCTACTGCAGAATAAGGTGTGGCTTTGGACTGCACAAAGGCCGACGCCCAGACTCCAGTGAGGTCTGGTTCATGTCAGCCACAAGAGGTTGGAGCACCCTAAACTCGCTGCACAAGTGAATGGTACTCCACAGGGCAAAGCCCTATCCCAAGGGGAATCTATTAGCTGTGGTCAGGGCAGTGCCACATTCTGCTCAAATGAGATTCAGAAGAACCACCCAGCATAGAACATTACCCTTCTTTCCTGCTTGGTACCCAAGGATCTTGATGGTACGCGGTTTGGGACCAGCACAGCTAAAAACCTGCTCCTGCCTGGCACATCACAGCTCTCCCCAACTGGGAGCCACAGTTGTCCTTCCCTGGCACCATATTTCCCCTTCTCATCTCGAGAGCCCCAGCTGACACCCCCATGTCTGCCCTCAGTCTCGGGAGCCTGATCAGTGATTTTGATGGTGTAGGTTGTTTCACTCCTCCTCTGCTGGGTGACTCGCCACACTCTCTTATAGCCAGTCCCACCCCCAGCCCCACTTTCCCTGGCATCCTGTAGTCATTAAAGACTGTCAGGCATGAAATGAGGAAACTCACCCTCGGAAAATGCCAATGGACAAAATGCCTCCCTTGCCAGCAGCTTCTGCTCATCTTCCAATCCACTGCCACTAATTATGGCCTCATTATCCCAGACACAGAAACAAAGGAGCCTGGAGCCACAGCCAAGGCCTTTGTGGCCGCCTCAGTCTGGGGCCATCTTTCCATCTCCCTCTTCCCTCCAGCCCAACCTGCCTCGGCCAGGTCAGCACACAGAGATACTTCAGTTGCCACTGCCTACTGGAATCCTAGGATAAGAGCTTCTAGAGGAGCTGAGCACCTCACTGCTCCTGCCTGCCCCGCACTGGCCCCCCCCCCCGCCCCTCTGGCATCATCTGCTTGCCCGACAACCTCCAGTCTTTTTGCCCACCTCTTATAGACTCATAGACTCATAGACTCATAGGTCAGAAGGGACCAATATGATCATCTCCCCTTACATCATTCTTACACCTGGACCCTAGCAGCAGCTGAATACACTGGGGCAAATGGCTCCAGGGTCCACCTCCCAGTCATCCAGAGAGGTTGGGGGACATCAGCCGCACTCTGCAGGGTGTAAGACAATGGGGATGGATGCTGCATGGAGCCCTATGTCTGTCCTGACAGCAGGCCTGGGGGTGGGACATGGACTACTGTTGATGCAAGGAGGATATGGATCTGCCCCCAGGAGTGGGGAGTGCTCTGGCCCCCAGGTTGGGGACTAGGGAAGGTTAGTGGAGAGGAAGGGAGTGCTCCACCTTTCAGTAGCTCATAAGCTCTGTTGACGTCGAACTTGCGGGCGCGGATGAAGCGAAGGAGAAAGGAGTCATCCTTTTCTTTCACCTTCTCTGCCACTGCCTTGCACACGTCCTCACCCCCGCTGGCTCTCTCATGCACCAGCTCCCAGAGCTCCTTCACGGCCAACTCCCGCTTCTCCTCTGTCTCGTTCAGCTCGTCCTTTGCCTAAGGCAGGGTGGAAGGAGACAGGCGCCTGATTCAGCAGTAGCAGTACTTAGAGGGAGTGAGGTGCCTGGACCCATGACTGCACAGCCAGAACACAGGGCCTCCTGCCCCCGAAGTGCAGGCCCCTGCTGGTGACTTCATGTGCCATTTGCTGCTGCTTTACTGGCCCCCAGACTCTGCCACTTCAACTGCAGGAGAGACCAGGCCTGCCAGCCTGTGCAGTCATCCTTGGCTCAGGGGCTTTCTCAGTGCCCTGGCCTCCAAGTCCAGGGCCACTCAGAGGGGGGGCAAGTCAGGCAATTTGCCCCAGGCCTCACAGAGGCCCCGCGAGCCCTGGCCCGGCTGCAGTCTAGGTCTTGGTCTGCATTTCGGCAGTGGGGGGCCCTTCAGTTGCTCCGGGTTTTCAGCAGCATTTCGGTGGTGGGGGGCCGTTCAGTGCTGTCGAAGACGCGGAGTGACTGAAAGGCCCCCCGCCACCGAAATTCCACCGAAGACCCAGACCGCCGCCAGGTGAGTACGAGCGCTGCAGCTCCCCCGCTTTGTCCTAGGCCCTCTGAATCCTCTGGGCGGCCCTGTCCAAACCCCCCATGAGGGACTGATTTATCACTTGTATTAGCAGCAGCTGCCAGAGGCAATAGCTTAGGGTGCCTGAGCACCAAGAGCCGGTTTTAGGTTTGACATTAGAGAGGGGCTAAGTTACTGCTCATGAAATGGCTAACTGGCCGCAGCTAGGCAGAGCAGAACTGGACTGTGCAGACCCTCCCCTCACTGCTCTTTGAATGCCCTTCTGATTAACCTAATCTAGCTAAGGGGTTTCCATGGCACCTCAGGCCTGCCTTAAAGCACCCTCGCAGCCCCACATCTCTGCTATCCCAGTCTTGGGGCTCCACCCCGCTCCGTGGATGCCCCTCCAGCCTACCTTGTGCACTGCCGCGCCCCCCACCACTCTTGCTGCTTGCCTTTCTTGAGGACTGTCAGATCCCCTCAAGGGGCTCGAAGATGCCTGCTCCCCATTTGCCTGTGTTAACCCTCACTGGTTAGAGCAGTGTTGCTCTCCAGTCCTGCAGTCCTTGGCTCTGCTCTGGGATGGAGGATTTGGGACAGTGTCTCTGCCTTGCTTGGCAGATTTCATGTCATCGCCTGGCCTGTTCTCTGTCAGCTGGCCTGTGACCTGTTGGCCACATCACTCCTCAAGTCCCAGATTACGGAGGGGAGCAACTGTGCCGGTGTCACTGTGGAGACTTGGTGTCCCGTCTCCCATCCTTAAATGAGGCTCCTGTGAGGCAGCTTCTAGAGCTGCTCCCTCAGACAAAGGATCCATTGGAGGGATTTCCTCTGAGATCAGAGCAGATTAATCCTCTTCCTCACCCTGCTGGAGGGGACACATCCTATGCCTCACAACTAAGCCTTATCCCTCTCCTCTATCACACCTCCTTTCTGCCTCCTTGTGGCTGACACTTAGCCACCTGCCTCCCCCACTGTCTCCTCCTCTCTCACTACCCAATGGTTCGTTTGTGGGGGGTCAGTCTTTTCATGCTCCCCTAGAAACATAGCAAAGGGGTTCCTGCATGGCCTGGCAGGGATGGGGTTAAATCATCTCCCCAGACAACCATCTCTCCCTGTGCTCTGCTAGCCAGCAGGGGCTCCTGGCAAGGAGCCAGACGAGCCTCTTTAGCAGGCAGCCAAGTGGCAGAGGGGTGGAGTACAAGCCCCAGAGGAAGAGGCAGCCATGCAAATATATTGTATACAGCCCGACCAGCTGGAAAAAGGCACTGTGCCCCGGCTGGGTGCTCAATGGCATCTAGAGGCTAGCATGGTCAGTAGCACTCGTGGAGGTGGGGAATAACCAGGGTCTTGTCTGAGTAATGGGAGCAATGTAGGGCTGGGAACGTTGATAGGTAGGAGGGGACGATGAGCCGGAGCAGAGGCTCAGCCTCAGATGGTTCAAAGGAGAAACCATCCTGTTCCCATCTCTTTGGTACCTCCTGCCCCCTCACTTGCTCTCCATCCCCCAGTATGTGACCTCCCCATGGACCTGGCTTCCCCTGACCCGTCTCCCATGCCGTGGTTCTCACCTTCTGCATGGTGTGCAGAGGGACTTTGTCACACTTTCCGAAGACGGGGCCATGGTCCTTAGTGGTAAGTCTCTCGAGTTTGGTGCGAAGGGCTTGCTCCTCCTCGGAGACAATCCGGAACGTTCCAGTCTGGGAACAAAACCACAGCTAGACGAGAACGCCTTGCAAGGCTCATCCTATGAAGTGCCCCAGCCCTCTCTGTTCCAGGCCCGAGCTGGGGTGGTGCATGCAGTGAGCACTGAGGGCAGAGATGCCTAGTGTGCCCAGGGCAACATCTAAGACACCCGCTCCCTGCGCTGACTTATCCAGCAAAGGTATCAGGGTCGCCATGGGAGTCGGTAGGGTGGGGTGGGGGGCTCCCTCGGGCTGGGGGAGGTAATGGGGTCTGTGTTTGAGTCAGGAGCGGGAGGGGAATTGTGTTGCGAACAGAAGGGGGACGGTTCCCTCAGACTGTAAGGAGTGTCAGGGCTTGGTTCTGGTTTATATGGGAAAAGAGGTTGCAATGGGACCTGTGTCAGGGTTGGACAGGGAGAAGGTTCCCTCTTCCACTGTGTTTTGGCTCCTGCACTTAGCATGGGCTGACAGAGTAAATCTAGTTTATATTTGAAAGAAGCCTTCAAGCCCATGAGATTGGCAAATGCTTTTACTCTGTGCACACAAATCTCCCATTGGCACATGCGATGACGGGGGCAAATGGCATGGCGCGATTTTATGGGTGCCTTTTAAGAAACCCTGAGGGAACATGGTCCTTCACTGTGAGCTACAGGAGCTGCTCAGAGAACACACATGGCCAGCTATGAGAGACGTGGTAGTGCTGCCACCCAAGAGTGTCCCCTTCTGCCCTCTTCCAGCTCTATGGAGAATGTGGGTGGGGGCCTGACTGTTAGCTTGAGAAACAGAAGGTGCTGGTGACACTCAGGAAGTGTAGGGAAAAGGAGGATGGGAAAAGTGATTAGGGCTGGAGGGAAGTGAGGGGAGGAATTAAGTTTCCTGATGGCTGGAGCTGTAGGCTATAAAGTAAGAGAAGAAATGGGCCTGGAAGGCACCTAGGCAGACTGCATGTTCTCGCATAGTGGATCCAGTTCAGTCACTGCAGCAGGATGCCAGCCAGTGGGACTTTTCCAGCCTGCTAGATGTTGCACCTAACTTCTCTAAGATAAGTAGGGGCATTGCCTGCAGATCGAGGAACATGGTCATTCCCCTCTATTTGACATTGGTGAGGCTTCATCTGGAGTACTGTGTCCAGTTTTGGGCCCCACACTACAAGAAGGATGTGGAAAAATTGGAGAGAGTCCAGCGGAGGGCAACAAAAATTATTAGGGGGCTGGAGCACATGACTTATGAAGAAAGGCTGAGGGAACTGGGATTGTTTAGTGTGCAGAAGAGACGAATGAGGGGGAATTTGATAGCTGCTTTCAACTACCTGAAAGGGGGTTCCAAAGAGGATGGATCTAAACTGTTCTCAGTGGTAGCAGGTGACAGAACAAGGAGTAATGATCTTAAGTTGCAGTGGGGGAGGTTTAGGTTGGATTTTAGGAAAAACTTTTTCACTAGGAGGGTGGTGAAGCATTGGAATGGGTTACCTAAGAGGTGGTGGAATCTCTATCCTTAGAGGTTTTTAAGGTCAGGCTTGACAAAGCCCTGGCTGGGATGATTTAGTTGGGGATTGGTCCTGCTTTGAAAAGGGGATTGGACTAGATGACCCCCTGAGGTCCCTTCCAACCTTGATATTCTGTGATTCTATGATTCCCATAGCTTCCATTATGTGTGAGCTCAGGATTCAGCCATGATTGGTGCAGTGAACACCGTGTAAAGACCTGCATGGCAAGCCACTAGATCGCTGCCCTGACCATTCAGAACAGCATGCGTCTGTGTGTGTGCCCATTAACATCAATGCTGATCCAACCTGACTGCCAACCTGAGATCCCCACACCTAGCTGGCTGAGAAACTGGGGAGTCAGATGGCTGTGCACATCACCTGGGCCTGGCACTGTGGATAAGGAATGTTTACAGCCCAGCTGGCTTTCCCCAGCTCTGTGAGTGAACGGAGAGCAATGGCCCATTCTTGGCCCGAGTTCCCGATTAGTGCAGGGGAGGGGACAGCACAGAGCTGAACAATGGAAGTACTCACTATTGCAGACATGCTGCTTCCTTATCCACAGGACACTGAAAGAGACAAGGAAGAATCCCACATTAACACTAGCTGGGGAAGCATTTCTAAAGCTTTCCCCAGCCTCAACACCTGCCCTGGATAACAGCCAGGAAGCCATGCCCTGGCCTGAACTCACCCCACTTGCTCTCCAGCTCTACACGAGAAGAGGTGAAGAATTTGTCTGGAGATAGCATGTAAATCGAATTTGCCATCAGATGCCCACCTCCCCCTTCACTTAATTCAGATAATAATTAATGCCACCTTCTGTCTATGGAACTCAAGCAGTTTTATAAACATTAAGGTTAACATTTGCCAAAGTACCCTTGGAATGTGGGTGTCTTTATTCAGACTCCTTGGGACTGATTTTTCAGGGATGCTGAGGACTCACAGCTCCTATCTGGGATTTTGGCAAACCATATTCTGAGCAATAAGGAGGTCCCAGTGGGCATCACCACAGACCCCATGAGCTCAGTCGGTCAGGTTCCATCTTGTTCATTCATGGAAGACACAAACACCTAGTTCCATTGTGGTCAGAAAGCAGATGGAAGGATTCCATGCAGCATGGCTGGAACCAGTGCACAGAATCAGCTGAGAATTCTGCCTGGCAATCAGTCCATAAAGGATCTGGTGAGAGTCACTTTGGCTGTGGAATACTCTAG
This sequence comes from Chelonoidis abingdonii, assembly GCF_003597395.2. Taxonomy (NCBI): domain Eukaryota; kingdom Metazoa; phylum Chordata; order Testudines; family Testudinidae; genus Chelonoidis; species Chelonoidis abingdonii. The sequence goes on along the minus strand of NC_133777.1, from coordinate 71,107,453 downwards.
GCCAGAGGCACCTGAAGAAGGTCAGACTGGAGGCTTAGATCAGTGTTCATGTCTTTCTCCCCATCAGTACCCAGTCTGGGCTGGGGAAGCTAATGCTATAACCAGCGGACCAAATTTGGTGATCAATCCTGGTTACGTGCCACCTGAGCTACATTGTGCATATGCTAAGAAGAAGGTCAGATAGTCCCAGATAGGTTTCTGGTGGAGCTTTCATGCAGCTCTGTGGTGGCCCCATAAAGCTAGAAGAGTCTTTCCAGGATTGCCAGTCAAATGTCTTGTGCTGCCAGCGTTGCCTAGTAGTGTTGGTCAATTCCCAGGAAGGTGCCTTCCCACTTCTAATTCTCTACTTGACTCCATGGCTCCCCGTTCTCTAATACAGGGATTACAGCTAGTCTGCAAGAATCTTTGCAGAGACATGAAGAGGAATGCACAGAACCCCCTATTGTAATGTGAGGCAATATCTGGATTTCATGCTTTTGATGTGAGAGCAGTTCCCTAGACCTGCCTGAAGTTTTATGAAAAGCAACAATACAAAACAATGAGATTCTTCCTTGTTCTTTCTATTAAGCTCTTAATCCCAAAGGACCCAGAGTGCTTTCCAAACTATGGACCTATTTCCTGACTTTGCTGGGGCTGCACAAGTATAACTGGGAGATGAACTTGTCCCTCCTGTCTAGGAATCATTTCATTCCCCATTGACAAGCAGGTATTTCAATCCTGGGGTACCCTACACAGTGCTGCCAATGCACTTGGAGCCTGAACTGCAGAATCCTCTGCTATTCTCATCCTGAGCCCTGCACTCAGCTCTGTGCTTGGACCTCAAACCACTGGACAGCAAAACAACATAGCATCTCTTCCTTGCATGATCCACTCTTTCAGGTAGAGGTTCCTCAATTCTCTGACTGGCAAAAGCATCTGTTCCCCTTTATTGCCCAAATCCTAGCTCTGAAGGATCCTGTTTGAACGCATCAGACAAAACAATTCTCCTTGATCAACTTCCACCCACAGACAGTAGGACGCCTTTCATTATGCTTGTTTCCTAGCTCCCTGTTCTCTGCCAGAGTTGGGTTGATGTTTCTGCTTGACTTGCCATTCAAGTCCTCTTTAGAAAGTCAGATCCATTTCCATAGCGGGACCAGAGGTGGTGTTACTGAAGCTATCATATGGGCTGGGCAGAACCAATAGAGAGAGTTCTGAATGGACAAACAGACCTTCTCTCCTCAGAACCCAAATGCCCTGTTCCCAAAGCTCCCAGGAACAGCTGCAGGTAACTCAAGCACTAGTGAGCAGCTCAGATGGGCAGCCACTACAAGTACCTGTTTGACAACATACAACAGGGAGGATGAGCTGCAAATACAAAGGTCTCTGCCAAGCTCCTCTGAGTAGCTTCTGCTGCAGCAGGCAGACTGGCAGGTTGGCAGCAGTGCTGCATGGGGCTCTCCATCTTGTAGGACCCCGAGTCCCTCCTGCGAATGAAGCCAGTCTCTCTAGACCTGTTTAGGTCAAAACCACTCAGTCCATTACAGTGGTTTCCCCCTGCCTGTTGTCTATCAGGCTGGGAAGGGAAGGAAGGGGAGCCATCTTGCTCAGGGCACTTCAAACTACTAGACTACGCCCTGGAGAACTGGCTGTAGGAAATGATCCTGGGCTGGCCCCCGGGAGCAGGTAGGAAGCCCGGTTTAACATCTGTTACTACAAGGCTGAGCCGCATAGTCCTGAATACTTACCGGGCTGCGAGAAACCAAACAGTCCTGGAGGGGTCAGCGTGTGCAGTTGGGGGGGACTGGAGCGGAGACCTGACACAGACAGCGAGGGAGTGAGCAGGGCCGGAGTGGAGCAGGGGGAAACCCAGGCGAAAGCTTTGTAGAGTCACCGGGTTGGGATTAGGCCGTCACAAGGCATCACTCACAGCGGCTTTTTAATTAAGTCCGCTCAAAACAGGCAAGAGACCCCATTAAAAAATACAAAAGGCAGACGAGGAGTGGGAGGGGGGAAGCAAGTGGCCTCTTGGCCGGCGGGGGAGGGGGGTGGAGAGAGGGGGGAGCCAGTAGGATCTTGGGCCGATTAGTGAAGTATAAAAGCTTCTTATTGTCTAACTGGGCCTTGCTCATTAGCGTTCGGCAGTATGGAAAGGAGAGTGGGGGCAGAGGAAGTGGGCAGAGTGCCACTCCCTGCTCCTGCAAAATTTCCTGTGTCCTCTAATGCAGTGAGACATGGGTCCATGGCAGCAATCACTGAATGGAGGCTAAGGGGGCTGGGTGGGAGGGATGGAGGGAGGGCAGGGCCCTGGGTATGTCTGTGCCCTCCATGCTCTGGCTTATCCCTGCTCCCACACAGGTGATCAGGGATAAAGGCAATTACCAGGTTGCTCCCAAGCCCTGCCCTTGGGCTCACAGATGCATTAGATGTTAGAATTTGTGAGTGAATTTGGTCAGGAAAGCGTGAGGAGCTGGCCCCAGGGAACAGAACTAGGCAGAGTGAACAGAGGTGCTGGGCAGCCCACCCCACACAGCTCTGCTGCTCCCCCACCCCTGCTACCTGCACACCCCTTGCTGGTCCAGCACGGGTTCCCACGTGTACAGCTCTGCCAATGCACCTCACCTACATCACCGCCGTTCCCCCACTATCCCACCCTGAGACCTTGGCTGGGCCGCTGTGTGCCTCCCAGTGAGGATGAGCAATACACAGCTGTTCTGTGGTGTTTTTCTTTTTTTAAATTAAAATGTGGTTAGAATTTGTAAATTACCCTGACACAAACGTAGAGAGAGAGAGAGAACTGTGGATGCCACCCTTCCGCCTCGCTATGGAGGATTACAGTGTGGGCACTGAGTTAGTAATTACCAAACATCCCAGTCTTGGTGCACAATGCCTCTGTGATACAGCTATAGACTTGGAACAGAAGCAGCCTTTAATGATGTTCATTGCCAAAGGCAAGACAGTAACATTCCCCACAGGAGCCAATCTAACTGCAGCTGAACAAAGAGAGATCACCAAGGTCATTACACTTTGCCCCAGGGACCAGCTTGGACCTGGGGATCTCAGGTGAAGGCTTTTAGTAATAACCTTTGGAACCTGAAATCAATCCACCAAAAAGCCGTGGCAGCGCTTTGAAGTGCGAGTGTGGTCGCAGCGCCAGTGCTGGGAGAGAGGTGTCCCAGCACTGCACGTACTCCACATCCTGATGGGATTTAGCTTGCAGCGCTGGGAGCACAGCTCCCAGCGCTGCGGCACTATTTACACTGGTGCTTTACAGCACTGTATCTTGCAGCGCCCTGGGGGGTGTTTTTTTCACACCCCTGAGTGAGAAAGTTGCAGCGCTGTAAAGTGCCAGTGTAGCCAAGGCCTTTGGAACCTCTTCTACACATGTAGAAATATGAAGAGGGAAGGGCCCAGATTCCTTGCTTGGGTAACTCAGGCTGGATAATGACACCTCTTCCTCCTCTTTGTTCAGTTGGACAAAGGTAACCCTCTCAGACTTGTTCACTTGTAAAAGGACCTCCTGATTTCTTGTGTATTTGGACTGCAGGGGATTCCTTCTCCCATGCACCAAGTTTCAGTTTTAGCTGTGATAGGGTGGGCCCTCCTTTTTTTTGTGTTAGACTCACCAGCCAGCTACATTGACCAAGAACTCCAAGACCCACCAAGATCTTACTGTAAAATGAGGCCGATTGCGGTTTGACCCTCACTCTGAAATGCCTGCCCCTTGGGACTTTCCCAAGGACTGTTCACTAACATGCCCATAATGTTTCTGTACCATGTCAAAAGCTGTAGGGTGCATTCTGGAGCTGACTGAATTCCAGCCTGCTATGGTCATGTCCTATTGGTAGTTCCTCAGTCTCTGCTCCATAGCCAGGAGATTTCTGAGGATGAAATTCCAGTGGAGCTCAGAGATCTCCCACTTGACCTCTTTCCCACATAATTCCCGAAGCTGAACATGAGGACTCTTGCCAAATCAGCCTTTATATGGGGGATTTGATTTCAGTGATCACTGGGCATCTCTCAGGCTCTTCCTCCCTCCCCTATCTGATGTGAGAAAGGTATGATGGTTACACCTGAACACCGAACTCAAAGCCCTGGCACCCAGTCAGAGGGTTCTGTTAGCCAGTGGGTGAGTGGTAACAAAGATGGAAGCCTTCTCCTTGGATTGCTAGCCAGCTTTGAATTACTTCATGCTAAGGACTCTGCAACTTTCCATATCTCCTGGTCATTTCACAGCTAGTGCTGCTGTGGACAAAATCTCTTCTCTCTTTAATAAGAGGAGGGTCTAACTTCCCTTTGAAGGACACTTCATCCTTGGGAATAAGGTAAGTGAATACAAGGGCCCACTGAGAACCACTCGATGTTAGCCAGGCTCTTATTCTGAAGGTGGTTTCTGAGGGGAGCTCTGGCTAAGTGGCGGGTGCAGGAATGAAGGGTTTTACACAAGGCATGTTTTGTAACACTGCTGGGATTTAAGGATTTGAATTCCATATTGTTGCACTGCAAACGGAATTGAAACCCTGCTGGGAAGGAGGAAGGAAGGAGACTTATGACTCGGGATGGTGGCAGGCCTGGGGAGAGGTGGAGAGGAATGGGCTTCTGCCAAAATCACTACAGTTTAATACTCTACCATCCAGGGATTTGAAACTTCGGCATCTCCTGGAGCACAGTTCCCATTGTAGGCTCTAATGCCACACTTTGCCTGCACTGGAGCATCCCCTACTCCTCTCTCACCCGCAGCTCAGCCCAGCTAGCAGGATAATGCCTGACACTAAGGGATATTGCTAGTGCTGGGAATGACATCTGCTCTGGGAAGCCCAGCCAAGGATGTGCATGTTCACCTATCTTCAGGGAAGGTTCCCTAAGGTGTTGGCTTCCCCAGATCCAGTCACAATGGAGACTGTCTGGGAAGGTTCCAGATCCCCGGTAATCTCTCTTGCTTTAAAGAGCGTGCTTTTCCCTCTTGATTTTAACAGGACCCATGAAAAGCACCTTCCAGATGCACCGTCCTGCCCACTTAGCGGTGTCCATCTCCAGTACAATGGGCCCATTGTGGTCGGTTGGGTGACCCATTTCCAGTTGATGGTGCCAGCGGCTGTTTTGTCTGTGAATCAGTCAGAGCCCCTCAGAAGCAGGTTGGCAGAGTGGAGAAACTGTTGATGCTAAAACGAGCATTGTTCTGCCTGGGAGCAAGTGCAATTATCACTAGGGGCTGCACAAGGGAACACCAGGCTCCTTCCTGCAGCTGGGGTGGCTGGAAAGCCTTCTCTCTCTCTCTGGGAATCCCTGAGAAGCAGAAGAACGGAGGGGGCCACAGGAGCCCTAGAAATGCAAAGGTCTTGTATTTAGAGGCTCTTCTGTGGTGATCATTGCTATAGTACCTGAGCCCTCATGCAGGTTGGGAGCTGGGTCGGGATCCCGCTCTGGGAGCTGAGGCCCAGTGAGATCATGTGACTTGCCCATGGTTGCTCAGTGATGCTGTGGCAGAGTTAGAAATTGGCCCCAAATCTCTTCACTCCCACACAACCTTCCTTCCTCAGAGATGCCGGGAGGCTGTGGTTCCTAAGAGGTTTGAGGCTGTGCTGAGAGAAGTAAGAAGGGAAAGAAAATACAATATGCCACTGGCTGTAGAGGGAGATGCCAAGAAGGGCCGAGGTCTCCTTGGAATAGCAGGCAAGAGAGACCAAGTGGTCCTAATGGATGGTCCTTGCAGCAGGTCTCTCCTGGCGGCTGCAGCACTTCTGTAGCTGTGTTGGGGACTGAGCGTCCCCTGCCTGGTGGGTAGAGAAACAGGACTCCAGGCTCCCTGCTGGTACTAGCTCTATAGATTCTGGGCTGAGGCTGGGCTGCAGTCAATACAGGACTCCCACTCAGTGCAGCAGCAGCAGCAGCTCTGCCCTTCACCTCTCCTGCTCCTGGGAAGCAGGGACTAGGAAGGCACCTCACCCATGTGACCTATTGACACAGATGGGGGTACAAGAGGGGAGTTCCCCTTGCAGCACTCTGAACATGAGCAGAGCTGTCTGAGGCACATTGGGGCTGGTTAGAAACAATGTTTAGTTGCCTGCCTCCAAACAGAACTGGTTTCTGCCCAGGATGATCACAGGGCTGGGTGGAGAATTGTGGAGAAGGGCAGGGAGAAGATCCTCTGGGATGCTCCTCAGATTTCGCGGCTCATTTCCCCTGAGAAGTGCATACGCGCATGGATTGATGGGTCCCTCAGCCTCTGCTGTAGCATGCAGCCAGGCTGTATGTTCCTATCACTCTTAGCTGTCGGCTTATTGATAATTACATTTTCAAGGCTTGCCTCAAGGAAAAGGGTTGTTTTAAATGAAAGCTTGAGGTTCTCCTTCCTGGAGCCCAAAAGCAGCTCTGTTAACAAATGGCCCCTCCACTTCATCCATTTGTGCAGGGGACATGAACACCTCCAGCCAGTCACTGTCAATGTGTCCAGCAAGGGAGTGTTCCTTTGTGACCCAGATTTGGCCCAAAACAATGTTTAGAAAGTGCATGTGCATATGTGTGTGTTATGGAGAGAGAGCATGTGGATGGTGGGGATGCTATGAAGTTTTTCACAGGAGAAGGCGGGTTGTGTAATAATCAGTGCTGCGGTACTAGGAGTCTCTCACTCCTAGATTTTCCTCCTGGCTCTGCCAGTGACTTGTAGTGTGATCTTGGTCAAGTCATGTCTCTGTTCTGTGTCTCAGTTTCCCCATATGTGAAATGGGGACAGTAACACTGACATGCCCACCTCTATTGGGTCAAGACTGAGGTTTTAATTAAAGATTCTAAAACACAGTGTGTTCTTCAGATGAAAGGTGCTAGAGATCTGGAATCCATTGTAACATGTGGCCTGGTGTATATGTTGCGCCCCTGCCTGCTTCTGGATAGAGTCAGAGCTGCACTCTGTGTCATAGGCCCTATAATGCTAACAAGTAATGGAGATTCTCCTTTAGTTCAAATGGCAGGGACCTGTGCTTTCCCACAGGAAAATCTGGATGCTATCTTTACAGTTCTAATGAAGCACAAGGACAGCCAAGAAATCCCAGGTGTTGCAGTATATTTAATGCATATCATTTAAAATCCTTGTCTGGACCCTCAGTGATACTACTAGGGTGCTGCTACGCACCCAAAAACAGAGATTGTTCCTCTGGGGTTGGTGCATAGTACTACCTTGAAGGAAGGGGTGTTGGGGCGCTATCAAACCCAGAGGGCAACAGCCAAGTGCTCTCAGCTGCACTGTGTCCGGAATCCTTTGGGGATAATGAGGCAGGCCACATGTTGTGTGAAGCAGACTCTGCCAGGAGTCCTGAGTGTTACCCATCTGGATCCCTGCCTGCTGAGGACCCCTGAGGTATGTGACCTGGTGAGAAGTCAACCTCCCTTCAACATTGCTCTTTTCAGTGGCTCCTGTCCCTGATTAACGCAGGGCTTATGAAAGCCCTAACTCTGTGTTTGCTCTGTGTACCGATCATTCAGCTAAATCCCAGCTACTTAAACACAGGTTAACTCCCTCACGCAACAAAAGCTGCCCCTTGTCTCCTATTGCTTAAGGAGTTTACACAAACTCTGATCCCAGCCACACGTGAGGAGAGACTCAGAAGAGAAAGTGCAGCTGGTGCAGAGCAGTGGGGGCCGGGGTCAGCACCTCAGCTCCACACTTCCTTACTCTGGCCTCTCCATGTGTCTGCACCCTCCACTCAACCATAGCAGAACGTTCCTATATGAAACCCACAGAAGGTAATCCAAGGGCACTTCTTTCTCCAGAGGAGCCATCTGGGCAATGTGAGACCTGCCCAGCCGCTTCAAAGCACCTTCTTGTGGGTGGCTTGTGTGTCCACCCCTAGCAGGTGACAGTCACGCCCATAGCTGATCCACACAGGGAGTTTCTGTAGCAATGTGAGTGGCCCCATATAGTCCCACTATTCTTGGACCTGGCCTGGTGTCTATATGTACTGTGCTACACAGCCAATACCAGGGTTTGTGTGGCTTGCTGTCCCAGCTGGGACTCTGCTCTTTGCAGGAGGTTCTCCTCCCCTGGAGAATTTATCTGTACGGGACCTGACTTCCTGTTGGGGAGCAGGCTTTAGAAATGATTTCCCTAATAGGCAGAGCCCTTTCGGATTCCCTGCAATGGACAGGGATTCTCCCTGGTTAGGAAGAAAGCCCTCCAGGATTTCCTTCACGGGGAAGTTCTTACTTCCTGATGTTGGTGCGTGGTTGAGTCACAAATCTAGCCACATGATTTTATAGAGATAATGTTCCTTTCCCTGCATATTTTTAGTTTTCCTCTTGTCTAATAAAACTCTCTTCCCCTGTGGTAATGCTGCCTCTCACCAGTGCTTCATGGAATGGACACAACTCTGTTTCCTGACAGTTTTGTGAATCAGCATTAGTACCAATGGACTTCATCCTGTGCTCACTGATGTTGATGGTAACTACTGATGGATTTCAAGTACAGGGTCAGGCCCAGTGTCAGCACATGACCAGTAAGGGCTGGCAGCATATATGTCTGAGCACTCTGCCTCAAGGACTTGGACAGGTAAGCTCAGACACAGCTCTAGGGAAAATGTCTGCTAGAGAAATTCTGCTGCTTCCACGTTTGGAGGCTTGTTCTGTGTCACATCACAATGCCATCACATTGCAATGTTGTGACAATACTGCCTGTCACATGCAAGAATTTTTCCCCCTTGTAGATTGATGTTGATTTATTAACTACATTTAAATTAGGGTTGGTTTTTTTTAAAAAATAATATCCTGCAACTTGTAAGAGAAACCTTTCAAAATCAGAACAGTTTCAAGAAATCTGGAAGAGGTGGCAATCTAAGTCAACCCACAAAGAGGAGCACAAAGTCTGGCTCACGTGTAGGCCCTACAAGAACAACAGCTTTTTGATTGCTCTGCTCTGTGATCCCCAGAAACTAGAGAGAATTTCCCATTGGATAAGAACTATGTTAAAGCCAGTCACATTTGAACTTAAATGACTCTACCATGAGTCTTTCGGTTAATATGAAAGAATAACTGGGTTGGTTTTTGTCACCTGGCTGTTAACACTGATGAAGAAATGCCACTTGCTCATTCACAACCCATGTGGATAAAGTATCAGAGTACTAAATATCTAATCACAGGAGTCTGAACTGAGATTTTTACTTTAGCCAAAGTTTGCTGTCTTCTGATGGTACAAAATCCATGTGAATCTCCTGAAGCAGCCAAAGCCATGTGTGAGCAGTAGCTTCACTACCCTTCCCTTCCTTGTCAGGCAGGCGTATAAAATACCTGATAGGGATTTGGGCCTGTTTCTCCCCCTGGTGTCACCATTTAGACCTGTGCCAAATGGGGGGGTCAAAGGCTCCTGGGTCAGGCTCCTCTCCTTGATCACTCCACTGAGAGTGCATTACACCCTTTGGGCCCTTGCTTTGCACAAGTGTGAACGGTGACACAAGCAGCAAGGATGGGAGAATCAGGCCCTTGCTGACTAAAACCACACTGCTGACCACTTTTGGGGACCTGGTTTTGCCACCCAACCCACACCTGTAGGTCTGTAGAACTAACAGCTCCCTATGGTCCAGGTTCAGCCAGGCCCATCACCCAACCCTGGAGTGCTCTGTTCCTACAGCATGTGGGTGTGTAGGGGACAGAGGTGCTGCGCTCCCTCACACAGGTCACTAGAGCCCAGCCTCACAATATTTTATGACCTATAGGGATACCTGACAGTAATTACCACCCCTATGCCCAAATGGAACCTGTTTGCAGTGGGGCAGGATGAAGGAGGCCACCTTGCCCTCCCCTTATTCACACCAGGATCTGCTTTGCAGCCCAACCCAAGCAGACTCAGAGCTCATCAGGGAGAGAGAGGCGTGCTTCCAACCCTTTTGTTCTATGATTCTATTCTATGAGAGGCAATGCCTGGGAAAGGTGCTGCAGTGCCCAGGGTAACTAAGGAAAGACCCTCCGAGGTTCAACTGGTGTCCATGACATGTGGAATGATCCTCAGGGGCACTTCAAACACTGGTGTTTTTGGGAGGGTGGGTAGGGTATATAGAATATGTTGGGAGTCAAAAGTTAAATACACCACCTGCCTACAATGATATCTTCCCTGGCTTAGGGCTCATGCAGGAGTTGGGGGTCACTGGCAGATTGAGTCAGGGAAAGGCAGAAGCCTTGGCACCACTGACTGCAACTCAGTGCTTTTATCAGCCTTCTCTTTAAGAGCTCCATTGTTTCAGAAAAGTAGCTCAGTGCTACAGTGCCCTCTGCCGGCTGTAGCTACCATGAAACAGCTGAGAGGAGCAGAGGCAGGAAGGATTGGATAGAGACCAAAGAAAAGCTTTTGTGGCTTGTTTTTCTTCAAGTCCAGCCTTCTCATCTCCTGCTTCCCCTCCATTCAAAGGAATCAGTCCTAGTACTTTGTACTGCAGGAAAATGATTGTGATGGTTATATCCACCTGATGCTGATGGAAGGTCCCAGCTGAAAGCACCAGAGAAAGAGGACCTGCTGCCTCACCACCATGCCCACCTTAAAATCCTACAGTGCCATCGGTACAGTTCCTTTCTGACTCCTGATCTGCTCATCTTTAGAGGTGAGAACTACCCGAGTTATACAGGAGTCACTTTGGAGAAGAAATCTGCCTCTGGGATCTACTGCACTGTAACAATCTGTTACCAGACACAAATTCCTCTCATTAAGGGAACAGGTCCCAGATCACTTCTACACAGCAGGACTGCAGCCAGTCAGGGTTCCAGGGTGAACCTAATGTTATTAATCAGGCTTATGTACATTGGTTCTCTGGCCCAAAGATCAGGGGATTGTCCTGGTCCTCCAGGGTCCTTCTCTCAGCTTGAGAGACCATCTTGTGGGATCTTTACAGAGTCTTCACAATTACTGTAGGATGGATGTTGCACTGGGATGTTGCATGAGGACACGACACACAGTTAGCACCAAGTGATGCATGTTGTGGCATGTGTGCTTATGTGGCAGCCAGCTTGGGGCTGCCGGGGAAAGGAGCAGATTGGAAGGCAATTTGCACTTCTGTTCAGCCTGAACAGGGATTGATAAACTTCAAGGTGACCCAACATACAGTTTTCATCTCTGTGACATCCAAACTATTCATATGTCTCACATTTATTCAAATTACTCTTATTAAAACTGAATCAGAATGCACACATCACTACAGCTTTGTTTATCAGTAAGACCTACATTATGAGCAGTGTTGTTTAGTTTGGAACTGTAATAGATTTCAAGATACACAAAAGAAAGTTATAGGTCAGCAACAAACTCCCTTGTGATGACTTGCTTTTCCTGTGGCATAGAGATCATAGAGGTACAATGGCTTTTGCCACCCTATAACGTTTAAAGCAAATTGGCAAGGTTGCCTAGTAATTCACTGCAAAGAAATTACAATGCAGAGCGTATCAGTATCTCCTAGCTTGAGAAATCTGTTTCAGAACAAAACAGAGCTAGGTGTGAATTGATTGAGTTGGTGTTGGTTCTGCTTTGAGCAGGGGTTGGACTAGATGATCTCGAGGTCTCTTCCAACCCTAATCTTCTGACTCTATGAAGTGGGAGGATTTTCTTAACGTTTTGTATGAATACTGCGTGCCTCAGTTTCCCCTATGTGTTGCACAATTAACTAGGTGGTGGGACGATGGTGTTTGATCTTTGCCGTGAACCCTAGGGGACCAGATGTCTGTTGTTTAGCTTCCTGGGCCCAGACAATGACCGGACATTTCATAAATTAGCAACTGATGGCCAGGGGACCCACCCTCCGCAATAAGCCAGTTGGCTACAATGAGTTGCAGAACAAAGAGAGAGGTGGAGGCCAGGTGACCAGTTTTGCTCGAAAAACACAATAAAGGATTGTGAGGGAAAATACGGTGGGCTTACAACTTTGGCCAGGCTTTTAGGCCTAAACTTTGGATAAGCTTGTTTTTAAGCAGTGTTGAAATTTGGTTCAGCTTGTCTCTGTGTATAAGGGGAAGAGAGGAGGGGGACAAAGTGACGAAAGAATGAAGGAATGTTGCTTCTGTGTGTCAAGAGGTAAAAGGAGTCACAGCGGAAAGTTCCCAAAACAGAATAATGGCTTTGTCTGTACAAATGGCATGGGGGGGCAGAAAGATGTGGTCAGGGCCGCAAAAAAGAGGAACTGGAATTGGATAAAGGGGAACCAGAAGATCTGTTAAGTTATAACAGCTGAGCTTGCTTTCGGGACTTCAAAAAAAGGTGTTAGAACAGTCCAACCACAGACTTGGCTAAGGATGACAAATAACAGGAAAAACCATAGATGGAAAGGTAATGGGTCAGCTTGCTTGTTTTTAATATTATATCCCAAATAAGGCAATTAACATGTAACAAGTGTGCTACATTTTGCAGTTTTAACCTTTTATAAGCTTGGTAAGATTTGTAGAAAGCAGAGCAGCTTACCTCTTGCATGGGGTCATGCTGTCTCTTCCTGCATATATGCTTGTATAACATAAAGGAGCCTCAGGCTGTCTGATCTAAAATCAACCGTGTGGTCAATTTTCCACAACAGGATGGAGGAGGGGCAATAGGATGTGACTGAAGGTAAGCTGTTGGAAACAGGACCCTCTACTGGATTGGGTCCTGGAAGGTACCGGGGGGCGGGGAGGGAGAGCCAGGTGGACTTAGCACAGAAACCAGAAAATTATATCTAACAAATAGCTTTTCTATGCTGTGTTCCAGACAACTAATAAACCCTTCTGTTTTACAATACTGGCTGAGAGTCGGTGCTTATTGCAGAAGTTGAGGGGCATGGCTCCTTTGGGAGATGTAAGGCTTCCCCAGGTGTCCTATTCAGGTAGACTCATTGCAAGAGGCTCCTGGCATGGAACAGGGTAGCTGGAGGCTCTGAGATCAATCCCTGGAGGTGCTGAAGCCAAGGAGGCTTACACTAGTGAGTGTGCGCCCAGAGGTGTCATACTGAGGGTCCTGCCTGGGCTTGATTGGGAGCTGTTCCAGAGCACTGAGCCTGTGCACCCATGACAGGAGCCCATTTGCTAGAAATGGAACCATTTATAAAAGGTGCCAAATATGTGGGGCCACAATAATAGCTAATACCCTGCCAAGGAACAACATGTGCTGCATCATCTCCACAGGACACTGAGGCAACCTTTTCTTCCCTGGAAGGAATGAGGCTAGTCTCTTGGTTGTCATAATAGAAGTGTCAGTGCACTGTCAGTGTTCCGTCCAGGAGGTGACCTGACAAAGCAGAAAAGACTCCTGCTGAATCTTAGGGCACAAAAGCAGAAGTTACCAAAAAGAAAAATATACATAGCTTCCCTGTTCTGAATAGAAACCCCACTGCATTCTGCAGGCTGCCACCTCACTAGACAAGGAGGGTTCAGCAGGGTCAGCAGCCCATTAAAGGTCCTCCGCTGTTTTCAGAACCTATCCATGATGCCCTGTCACCTGCAGATCCCACAATGACAAGCACGGATGGAGGTGAATTGCACACACCAAGTCTCAGCTGGTATTAGGACCATGCCCAGCAAAAAGGTAAGAAGAGAATGATATTTTAAGTTTGTATTTAACAATTTTTCTGGGAAAGGGACAGTGTTGATGCTCCCCAGGGGTAAAAGGGCTTGAGAAAATACAAAGGGTTAGAAATTATCTGACACACAAGCCTCCTGTGGGAATGTGTGTGGTGTGTGTGATTGAATGGGCATATATAGAAGACAAAATAGAGACCCTGTTGAACTGTAAGGTATGCAGCTTCCATTGAGAAACATCTTGCCTGGGACTGTCTGTCTCCTGAATTTTTCTTTGGTACCATAGACTTGTACTCTTTCAATCACTCAGACTCCATTTTGGCCAGTTTCCTGATTCTTTCACCCCTTATCCTTGCTGCCATTTGGAGGAGCAGCTGGAAACATTCATGACTTGTTTTGTGTCGGATGCATTTCCTAGTTATTTCTTCCCCCCTCCAGACCATATCCTCTTCTTCCCTCCTCTTATCTCATAGGCTCCATAGAGACATCTATAAAATGCATTTCTGCCTACTTAGTGATTTGTAACATGCTTGCAAAAGCTCCACAAGGATGCGGTAGGAGACATGTTTCCTTGTGCATGCTGACAGCACTTCCAGAAATAGCCTCATCAAAAACAGTACAGTATTTGACAGTATTAGCCCCCTACACTTTATGGTGGTTGTTACTACTTTGGTATTACTGTATACTGCAACTTACAGTAAGTCCAATTCTATCAATGTAGCCGTGCCCGTTCCAGGATGTTAGAGAGAGGCAAGGTGGGTGAGGTAAAATATTTTATTGGACCAGCTTCTGTTGGTGAGAGACAAGCTTCTGACCTACATGGAGCTCTTTTTGAGGTCAGGGAAAAGTATTTAGGATGTCACAACTAAATACAAGATCAAACAGTTTAGCAAAAGTAGTTAGCACAGGGATTAGCAACCTTTGGCACGTGGCTCATGAGGGTAAGCCCCTGGTGGGCCAGGCCAGTTTGTTTACCAGCAGTGTCCACAGGTTCCGCCGATCCTACCTCCCACTGGCTGCGGTTCGCTGCTCCAGGCCAATGGGGGCTGCAGGAAGCGGCGCGGGCCGGGCCACCTCTTCCCGCAATGCCCACTGGCCTGGAGCAGCGAACCGTGGCCAGTGGGAGCTGTGATCAGCTGAACCTGCAGACACTGCTGGTAAACAAACTGGCCCGGCCCGCAGGGGCTCACCCTGATGAGCCACATGCCAAAGGTTGCCAGTCCCTGAGTTAGCACCTATTCTAAGAGACCATTCAAGGAGAAGCTTCTCTCTCACTAACAAAAGTTAGTCCAATAAAAGATATTACCTCACCCACTCTATTTCTCTAATATCCTGGGACCAACATGGCTACAACATTACATATAATTCCAGCCAGTAATTTAATCACTTCTTCAATCTAGTAAGCACTGAATACTGTGAAATGAGTTAATGGTTCTAAAAAAATATCAGGATGAGAATCCTAACACATTTCAAATCTAACTGGATTCAGAGTGGTTCTATGTTCCTGAAATTTGTGTGCTCCATTGCCCCCTCAGGGTAAAAGAGGGAGTTTGTCAGTGTCTGTTCTAAGAAAGCCCAATTGAGAGCAGATGTTGAAATGCATGTAAATGTGGTGGAGGTGAGGAAAAATGCATGAAAAACAAGCTTTGAGGAGCTTGACTTTCAGAGGATGAGTATGGGAGAGCATTTCAGGCCCTGCTAGGAAAGCCTCAAAGGGGAAACCCAGCAGTGAGTGGAATGCCAGGAGCTGTTATTGGCTGGGGCCACTCTGAGAGCAGGATTGTTCAATTCTTCTTAAGACATGGGGTGTGATAATGTATCCAGGGAGGTGGATGTGTGTGACCCTGTCACCCTCCCAAGAAGCGAGGAGGGTCTGGGGTATGTGTAGAGAAGCACTGAAATAGCTTCCTGTTTTGTTACTGAAAGTTCATCTGGGAGATTTTTTTCAGTTGAATTCTGTGCTGGCGAAAGGTGCCAGATTTAGGGCCCTCAAGAAAAAGTCCTCTATTGCCCCACTGAATAGGGATGGCACCCCTTTCCATTGCCGAGCCACTCCTTAGCTCAGTCTCTATGGCCCCTCAGTCCTTGGCCTCTCTGCTGAGACGGGTTTGCTTAGGGTGAGCATGAAGCCAGGGTGCCCAGGGCAAACTTGTATTTTAGTGCCCCTGGCCCCCATGGACATGGCCTCCTCTCTTTGTTGCCCTGGCCCGATGGGCATAGCATCCCCTCCTGTTGCCCTGGTCCCCATGGGCTCCCCATGCCCCTAGCCTCTGCACAGTACCCCGTTTCCCTAACTCCTGCAACCCTCTCCTGTACCCAATCCGGGTGCATGGTGCAGCTGGCTTTACTGCTCTCCCCTTGAACACTGGTCCTCTGTGCACCCCAGGGGACTGTGGGGGGTGGGGTGGGGAGGGGAGGAGCAAAGTCAGGATTCCCTGCATCCAGGTCACTATCCCCACCGGGGCTGCATAAAGGGAGGACAGGGGAGCACAGCTCAGGTTCCCCTCCTCACAGACGGTGCAGAGGAACGGTGGAGGAGTGGGGAGCAGTATCTGTACAGAACTGCCCACCTCCCTCCCACTATGTTCCCCCATCAAGAAGAAGCAGGGAGGAATCTGGGTGTGCGTCCCCCCCCCCCCCCCCCCAGGTGACCCTCCCCTGCCAGCCAGGAGCAGCTTCTGCCTCTACACTGGCAGCAGGTACCTCTGTGCAGCCACATGGCACCCCGGACCATGGTGCCGCAGGGGTGGGTGCCCAGGTGACCCACCCTTTAAGGCTGACCTGAGTGGCTATATTTCCTATAGAGAAAATGGGACACTGCAGGGGGACAGCCCCCCCCCCTTGCTCTCTCCAGCAAGGGGCTGGCCCGCCCCCCGCCCCATTGCGGAGCTGCCACCGCTCGCCTGAGCCCTGCCTCCCTCGCTGCGTGGGGGTGGCACCGCTGAACCCCCCCCCCCAACACAGACGTTCCTCACCCCCCACTTTTTGGACCAGGGTGGGCTCGGGGCGGTGCCTGCGCTCCAGTGAAAAGTCCTGGCCGGCAGCAGAGCGCCCCAGACCAAGGGGGTGACTGACCGCTGTAGCTGGTCTTTGAGTCCGAGGGGGGCCCGGGGCAAAGGAGACACAGCGGCCCCCAGCCCAGGCTGGATTCCCTGGGCCGGGGCCCCTGAGCGCACCCCGCCTCGAGCCGCAGACGGGGAGATTCGAACCCGCGGAGCAGTAAGCAGTGAGCGTTCTAGTACCCACGCCCCCCAGCCCATCCGGCTCCCGGCCCTCTCTCCGATGGGCGGGGCTGCATGGTTTTGAGGGCGGGCTCTGTTGGCATGGGTAACGGAAGTGAGCAGGCGGAGGCGGGATCTGTTGCCAGGGGTAACGGATACGGAGTTCTCGGCGGGAGTTTCGGAGTCGGGGCCCGAGTGGGCACGCGACGAGAGCGGCTTGCGGAAGCGGGCTCGGGGGTGAGAACGACCCGGGGTCACGGGGGGCGAGAGGTGGCTGCTGGCTGTGAGGGCTTGTGGGGCCGCCAACGGGGGGTTAGTGTGGGGCGGGGCGGGCGTTGCTGGGCGCAGGCGCTTTGAGTTGTGGCGAAGGTGCCTAGACCCAGAGTGGGATGGCTAAAAAACCCCTCTGCAAACGTATGAAAAACCCCAACTGCGGTGCCCTCCTCCTCTCTCCCCACTTGCCTCCTGAACTAGGGTTGGGTGTGTTATTTGTCTGGTGTCACGGGCCACTGGGAGGTCTGCCCATAAGTTTCTGTGTTGCTTTGTCCTTTGTTATCCCTGGGAATACGTTTGCCTGGGAAGAGAGGTTTTTGTTCCTTCACCACAGGGGCTGTATCGTGTTTTATCGTCAGCAGAGAACTGTGCAAGATAACAAGGAGTCTGGTGGCACCTTAAAGACTAACAGATTTATTTGGACATAAGCTTTCATGGGTAAACAACCTCACTTCTTCAGATGCATGGAGTGAAAGTTACAGATGCAGGCATTATATAATGACACACGAAGAGAAGGGAGTTACCTCACAAGTGGAGAACCAGTGCTGACAGGGCCAATTCAGTCAGGATGGATGTAGTCCACTCCCAATAATAGAAAAGGAGGTGTCAGTTCCAGAAGAGGCAAAGCAAGGAGGCCCTTGAAGAATTTCACCTGGATTTCAACAATTTCCACCCCACCATCAACCTCAGCCTGGACCAGTCCACACAAGAGATCCACTTCCTGGACACTACAGTGCAAATAAGTGATGGTCACACAAACATCACCCTATACTGGAAACCTACTGTCCGCTATACTTACCTACATGCCTCCAGCTTCCATCCAGGAAACATCACATGATCCATTGTCTACAGCCAAACCCTAAGATACAACCAAATTTGCTTCAATCCGTCAGACAGAGACGAACACCTACAAGATCTTTATCAAGCGTTCTTAAAACTAAAATACCCACCTGGGGAAGTGAGGAAACAGATTGACAGAGCGAGATGAGTACCCAGAAATCACCTACTATAGGACAGGCCCAACAAGGAAAATAACAGAACACCACTGGCCATCACATACAGCCCCCAGCTAAAACCTCTCCAGTGCATTATCAGCGATCTACAACCTATCCTGGAAAACGATCCCTTACTCTCACGGACCTTGAGAGGCAGACCAGTCCTCTCTTACAGACAACCTCCCAACCTGAGGCAAATACTCACTAGCAACTACACATCACACCACAGAACACTAACCCAGGAACCAATCCCTGTAGCAAACCTCGTTGCCTACTCTGTCCCCATAGCTACTCTGGAGACACCATCAGAGGACCCAACCACATCAGTCACACCATCAAGGGCTCATTCACCTGCACATATACTAATGTTATATATGCGATCATGTGCCAGCAATGCACCTCTGCCATGTACATTGGCCAAACTGGACTATCCCTATGTAAAAGAATAAATGGACACAAATCGGACATCAGGAATGGTAACATACAAAAGCCAGTAGGTGAATACTTCAATCTCCCTGGACATTCTGTAACAGATTTAAAAGTCACGTTCTTGAACAAAAAAAAAAATTCAGAAACAGACTTCAAAAAGAATCAGTAGAACTAAAATCTAACACTGTTAATTAGGGCTTTAATAGGGACTGGGAGTGACTGGCTCATTACAGAAGCAGCTTTGCCTCTTCTGGAATTGACACCTCTTCATCTATTGGGAGTGGACTACATCCACCCTGATTGAATTGACCCTGTCAACACTGGTTCTCCACCTGTGAGGTACTCCCTCTAATCATGTGTCATTATATAATGCCTGCATCTGTAACTTTCACTCTATGCATCTGAAGAAGTGAGGTTGTTTACCCATGAAAGCTTATACCCAAGTAAATCTTGTTAGTCTTTAAGGTGCCACCGGACTCCTTGTTGTTTTTGTGGATACAGACTAACATGGCTACCCCCGATACACATTATCTTGCACAAGTATCTGCTAATTCTGCCTCTGAAGTGTGATTCTTCACTGACATTGCAGATGTTTCTCAGAGGTTGGGCAGCTGGGTTCTCATGCCGCAAAGATCATGTTCTCATGCAAATATCCCTCCTGATAATTATAATTAAAATAAAAGCCCTCTCTTCCCCCTTTGTGCTGAGTGCTTCCTAATGTGAATCTTCTGGTTGTTTCAGAGGTGATGACCGCTCTGTCTGGAATAAAGCTTTGAATTTCTGCATTTTTGTGAGGCCAGTCATGTACTGCTTTGTGTTGTGTTTTCTATTCAATTGCTCGTCATTCCACATCCTTTTGAACTTTCAGGCCAGAGATGTGATGGCCAGCCAATTTAGAAAGACTGTTAAGGGGTGAAACTCTAATAGAATGCCCTATACCAGACAGAATGTCCTAACTGAGAATGCTGCTGTACTTTGAATGACTTATGTTAATAGGATGTATGGTTGGTACTATACTAACATTCTGCCACTGGTTACAATTCTGCTTCAGTGATTTCTCCCCATACCTCTTTGATGCTGCCTAGAGATGGTTAGCTGTTGACCAGTCCCTTTCCTAGTTATGATTCCCATCCTTTCTCTCCCATGCCATTGCTGTGATGTTTCCATTGTTTTACTTGTGCGTTGGGAGATATTTCTGTAAAAGACGCGTTATAAAATCAAATTGTGTTGTAGTGGAGAATTGATGAATGGGGGGATTTATTCCTTGAAAATCTTCTTGAATAATAATTTTCTGCCCAGGTTTATTGTGGGGAAGGATTACGTGGTTTCCTGTATCATTCCCCAAGTGCTAATGCTGCTGTCATTTTCCAGAGCACATTGAATGTGTGACTGTGCTGCAAAGTCTAATGACATGAGCTACAATGGACCAGAAAATCTTATCTCTAGCAGCAGAAGATGCACTAGACAGACTTCAGGAATGTCTGCAAAACCTGAAGGAAAGTGAGGTGAGTTGCATATTTTTGAACATTTTGAGTCTTTATTTGGATTCTGTGCATGGGCTGTAGCAGGAGAAAATGGTTCCTAGAATTTTCCTTCATTTGAAGATGTTGTAAAAGTGTACCCCTACCAATTCACAGGACATCTGAGGGGAAAAAAATAACTGTAAGATGGTACTCTGAATGAATAGTTCTGGCTGTGTACTGAGTTTCCAAAGGCTAAAGAAGAACTTGGAATGGATTGGAGCTGTGATGTATGTTCTATGGCAGGGGAGGGCAAACTACGGCTTGTGGGCCAATCTGGCCTGCGGGGTTGCCAACCTTGTGGAGCAGCAGGTCCCTGCCTGCCCTGGCCCCATGCCACTCCTGGAAGCGGTCGGCACCATGTCCTTGCAGCCCATGGTGGGGTGTGTGTGTGTGTGTGTGTGTGTGTGTGTAGGGGGGTGGGGCAGATGGCTCTGAGCGCTGCCTTTGCCTGCAGGCACAGCCCCCCACAGCTCCCATTGGCCGGGAACTGGGTACCGTGGCCAATGGGAGCTTCGGGGGTGGTACCAGGGCTGGTGCAAGGATATTTTGTGCCCTAGGTGAAACTTGCACCTTGAGCCCTCCCTGTACCCCCCTGAGGCACCCCCCTGCAAGCGCACCCCCCTCCGTGGCAGCTCTCGCCCTCCGCCCTGAGGCGCCCCCTTGCAGCACCCCTCCACCCTCTGCCCTGAGGTACCCCCCCGCCCCAGCTCACCCCTGCTCCAAGCACAAGCACACTGTGGCTGCTTCACTTCTCCCACTCCCAGGCTTGCAGCACCAGTCAGCTTAGGCGCCGCAAGCCTGGGAGGTGGGAGAAGTGAAGCAGCCACGGCGTGCTCGTGCTCGGAGCAGGGGTGAGCTGGAGCGGGGAGTTCCCCTGTGTGCCACCCCCCGCCCCCACACACACACACTTACTGCAGGCGGCCCTACCCGTGCTCCCCTGCCCCAGCTTCCTCCGCCTAAATGCCGGCGGCAACCAGGGCATCTGAAGATCTGGTTGCTGCCGAAGAAAATGCCGCTCCCCAAATGTCAGCAACCTAGGCAACTGCCTAGATCGCCTAAATGGTTTCACCAGCCCTGGGTGATACCCACAGGCAAGGGCAATGTGCAGTGGAGCCGGCTGCCCCACCCCACCCCTAGGAACCACTGCCGGACATGCTGGCCACTTCTGGGGGTGGCATGGGGCCACGGCAGGCAGGCAGCCTGCCTTAGCCCTGCTGTGTGCCGCTGCCACCCTGGAGCCGCTCAAGGTAAGCAGTGCTTGGCCGGAGCCCGCACCCTGAACCGCTCCTGCACCCCCTCCCCCCTGCCTTGAGCCCCCTAATCCCCTGCCTTGAGTCCCCTGCCCTGCGTCCTCTCCTGCACCCCAACCCCTTGCCCTGAGACTCTTCCCGCACACTGCACTCTCTCCCACACTCCGCACTTCCTCCCGCACTTCAGCCCCCTGCCTCAGCCCTACATTCATGGCCCTGCATACAATTTCCCCACTCAGATGTGGTCCTCAGGCCAAAAAGTTTGCCTACTCCTCTTTTATGGTATACCCAGATTGGAAACTGATTTAGGACTGCCTTGTGCCTTAATATGTTCTCTGATAGGCTACCGATCAATGTAATGCTATTAAGAGGGTTGTAATTAAGTCTATCCACTCTGCAGGGATTGAGAAATGTCTGACATTGCTGTCAGTCATGGTGCAATATAACCATATGGCAAGGTGTTCAGGTGAAGGAAAATAGCTATGTGAGTCCCAGCCCTTTTGTTGTGGAATTAGTTCCTGGACAGGCAGTCCCCTTCCTAGAGGGGGATGGGGTGAACCTACAAATGTAAATGTTGGAAGTGTGGAAATAAGTAACTGGTATCTTACAGCTGTTTCCTTCTGGTTGCAGCTTGATGACCTTATTACGAGGCAGGCTGTGAAGGGAAAGGAGACTGCAGTACTGCTGAGGGGAATCTTTAAAGGTAATGGGACAACTTGGGTTTCATTGACCTCTGGATGACTTACTTTCAGAAGGCTCTTGGCTTGCCGATATAGATAATTAGTTGAAGTAGGTAAATGGGCAACTGAACGAGGTCTTCTAGCTATCATAGAAGAAATAGGTTTTCAGGTAAAATGCTGATCATCTCTCTCTGTGATTCTATCTAAATCCAAGCAGTCAGGCTTCCTGACCTTGGGATCAATTGAATGTGGCAATGTTACACATGTATTGGGGAAGGGGAAATGGGTCTAACCCAGGGATCGGCAACCTGTGGACCACCAGGGAAAGCTGCTGGCAGGCCAGGATGGTTTGTTTACGTGCAGCGTCTGCAGGTTCAGCTGATTACAACTCCCACTGGCGGCGGTTCACTGTCCCGGGCCAATGGGAACTGCGGGAAGGGTGGCCAGCATATCCATCGTCCTGTGCCGCTTCCCGCAGCCCCCGTTGGCCCGGGACAGTGAACCACGGCCAATGGGAGCTGCAATCAGCTGAACCTGTAGATTCTTCAGGTGAAGAAACCGTCCTGGCCTTCCAGGAGCTTTCCCTGGTGGGTCATGGGCCAAAGGTTGCCGATCTCGTATCTAACCTAAGTTTTCTCAGATACCCCAAATGCATTCAGGAATTAGCTAAGTTCTTTAAGAGTAGCCCTGGTTTGGGGAGCTTGTAATAGCATATGAGGAGTATCTGAGCTGGCCTGCTGAATCAGTGAACTGTCAAGCTGGCTCCTTTTAAAATCTGCATTTCACGCCCCTGGAAAATCTGCCTGAGTGTCACAAGCAGTAACAGGATGGGTAAGAGAAGAATTTCAGATCTTTATTCTAGCTGTTCCTATTTTCTTTTTCTTCTGGCTTTATCAGATAGATGAATGGGGGTAAAGTCTGGTCCTTCCACTTGTGATCCATTTCCTATAACTTAATATATTACTTAGATTAACATTTTTTCCTTTCCCTTTTTGTCCCCTCCTCCTTCAATAAGGTTCCCCTTGCTCTCAGCAGAATGGTGTTCTCAGGAGACTCCAGGTTTACAAACATTGTATCCAGCTGGTGGAGTCGGGGGACCTGCCGCTGGACATAGCGTCAGAGATCATAGGGTTGCTGATGCTGGAGGTAGGTGCTCATTTAGAGTGGATCATATGGGGCCTATTAAGTCTAGGTGGGAGGGGAAGTGCCTTTTACCTGTGAGATGTGGATTCCAATTATTAATTAGGCCACTGGGAAAAATGAGTGCGTCACCTGCTTGAGTCTCACCCAGGATGAGATTAGTTAATGTTTGGAAAGTGTTATCTGTGTGATTATCATAGTTGGATGTTTGTACTGGGAAGTAGTTCAGTCTCTCCAATCCCTTGACTTAGTTGACATGACTTATCCCCCCATTTCTAATGGCCAGTGTGACACACTGTGTTTCTGGGTGACTTCCTCTACTAACCAATATTGGGCTGTATCAGCAGTCATTAATGTGGTTCTCATTGGCTTCTTGAGCGTATACTTGCTTTCCTTTATTCACTTGTATTTATGTCTGGAGTCTTCTAGTGCATCTCCTAATACTCTTGTTTGTTTGTTTATTTATTTATTTTAATCTTTTATCAGGCTCATCAATTACCAGGCGCTGCATTGGCTGAACTGGCCACTCTGTTTGTTGATGTTATTAAAGGAGGAAGCCTGTCTAATGGGAAATCCTTGGAGTTGTTTTCCTCAGTTCTTACTGCACTGGCTACCTCGAAAGAGAGCCTGGTTTATGGGAAAGGTAATCCCTTCGCTTCTCTCTCACTGCCCAATCCTTTGTGGGGTAGAAAGGGAGGGGTAGTTTTAAATTGTTGGATGCCAAGTAATTTCATTTTAAAAATTACTATCAATATTTAAAGAAACATGAAATGATAGGCCGACTCTTACTAATTTTTCTCTTACTGCCCGCTCAGGGATTTGACTCCCACTGCTTAGTCACAGGGATTCTTTTGCATACCTTAGTGGATATCATGATCAAGACCAAGCAAAATAATCACAAATTATTAACCAGGGCTATTTTTTATTAGAGAAAGAAAAAAACATTAAACAAAACAACACAAATGGTAAACTGGTTATTTCTGTTATAATCTCTTCTGTATATTTCTGGGGAGACCTTTTAACAGATTACATCATTGAGAGTGAACCCTACCTTTGGTGAGTCACTCTTCTCTTGGTACTATGACACCAAAGTATATTGTTTCTCCAAACTATTGTGAATTCAGTTTTAGTATCTTATTAGATACTTCCAACTGTTTATATAAGGCAAAATAATTTAAGGTTTGGTAAGAAGCCTATTTCGTTAATAATAACCTTAACAGTTCATAATTAGGCAAAGAAAGCAATCTTAACTAAATCTTTTTGAAATAAAATATTTTTAAAGTAGTTAGGCAGAAGAAGCCTTTTAAGGAGCTGTCTTAAAACGGTTCAATTATGAATATTAAGAATCTTAAATCCAGCTTAGTTCCACTGTTTCTCAATTTACCAGTGATTGGTCCCAATCTCCTCTCCACAAATACATGGTCTCACCATCTGGTGATTAACAGAGAAACAGCTAGTCATTTAAGTGACAGCAGCATTTTCCTATCCCAAAAATGGCAGTGGAAGAGTTTAAATCTAACCCCTTGACAGTGTTTTAGTTAACTTTCTCTCATTAATCCTTGATGAGGTTTTTGCAGAGGTTTTCCCAGGGTTGGTTTATTTTTGAGTCTGCTCTGTTTTCCTTAGCTGTCTGTCTGTAGGAAAACACACCCCTTTCAGGCTTGTTTAACTTCAAGTGCTGTTGCTCTTTCATTGGCTCTGTGCCTTCCTGGGTAGACCTTAGGAGCCCCTTCATCTTATGAATATGCAGTTTAGCAATGAATATGCAACATTTCTTTAATTGCCTCTGTTTTTCTGGCAGGAAAGCATCAGATAACTTTCAAAGCTAGCTTTAACTTTGTTTTTTTATTCAGTCCATTCTCTGATATTCTTCCAGTTTGTTAGAGTTTGACAGGAAATTTAAATTCTGTTTTCAGAAAGTGCAAACACTCCTGTTCTTTCTGTAAAAAGGTTTTGTTCTCAAAACAGTCTTTTAAAGTTAAATAACTTTTTTAGAAATTCTTTAGCTTAAGTTTTTAATTCTACACGACAGTTTTTGGAGAATGATTTTCTTGCCTCCCTGAGTTGAGTGAGGGTTTGCTTGTTCACTGCCAGCAATTAATTAATTCCCTTTTAACATAAATATTCTATATTTAAATGGCTTGTTCCACTTGTCTAGCAAGATAGTTAGATTACATGTTGGTACATAAAGCATTTTACCATTTGTGTAGCAGTGATATTAGATGCTTTGCATTTAGCTAACATTTGCAAATTTATGCCTTTCGCAAAGGTGCTTGGTATTTCTACTTTTAAGATGTACAGTTGGAAAGGTTTTAAACATTTCTTTACATATTTTTCCTGGAGTTTCAAAAATACAAGCAGAGATCTTCCTTTTTAAAATAAATGGAGTTGGTACGGACACTTCCATAAATTTATGGCTCTACATTCCTTTTTACGATTAGGCCTCTGCCTAAAACATGGATGTTTTACACAGTTTTTCTTCCTGATGTTTGCTATCCTTGGTAGATAGAAGTAGAAACCTTCTGGGATGTCTTTGATTAGCATTAACATTTTGTAGCTTACCTAGCTAAATACATGTACTGTTGTATTTCCAAGCATTCTGGCTATAACATACTTGTAGCTATACCTTAATTATTCAGTAAAGGCGCAAACAAGCTTGTAATGACCTAATAAAATAGTTATTGTATTAATATAATCTTTGCATCCGTATTAAGGTCTCTCTCCTACACCTTCCTTTCACTGGAATCTGCTTCTAAATGCTTTTTGCTTCTCCAGGTGAGCTGAGTGGGGAAGAGTTTAAAAAGCAGTTGATCAATACCCTCTGCTCCAGCAGGTGTGTAAGTCTCCTCTTCATTTCTGTTTGTTAATTTAAGAATTGTTATGCATCTGTCAGCATCTGGGCTTTTTACAAAAAAAATCTATCTACTACCCACCTGCTATAAAATGAAACACTAGTCTCAGTCTAAAACCCCAGCTGCTTCTGCAATTCTAAGAAAAGTCTGCAGCCAAATGGGCCAAATATTGCCCTTTACATTGTTTTGAAGAGTTCCCAACCTGGGCTGGAGAATCCCCTCCACTTTGCCCTGTTCTACTTCCTTTAAATCTCACCCCCTATGAGAACTGGCAGTGTGGTGACTTCTCCAGCCTGGAGGGCAGGTGACCCATCTGCACCACTGCTGCATGAATTGGCCTCAAGGGGTACTTCAGTCTTTCCCTTTGGTTTTCCTGTTTATTGTCACTAGGAGAAGAGCAGCTGATCAGAGCCATTCCAATTACTGATGAGTAGCTGGTAACAGTTGTGAATTTTAGTGCAAATCAGGCTTCTGTTCTTATTTTGAGATAGTAACAGAAGAACTGTAGAAATGTACTAAATTCGAGGGGCGGGGAGAACAAGCAGCAATTCTGCCCTTTCTCAGGCTCTCTGTTCTTTTGTTTGCACAGGTGGAATCATCAGTGTGTCATTCATCTCACCAACATGTTCAGGTAAATTCCACCACCCCAGTGTTTTTATTTTCCATCTGTTTCTGCCTCCTGATTCACAAACAACTTGGGGACTGTGCATCAATAACCTGCCATTTTCACTCTCGGTATCACATGGGTGCTGAGCGTATCCATTGGAGGTGTTCGGGGACCGCACGTACCCTGCTAAACATGCCCCAGGGACAGCACTGGCTGTGCCATTTCTCCCAGAGTCTCACTTGGCTTGGTATCTGCTGCTTGCTGTTGAGGAATAGGGACACTTGACATGTCTTTCCTTGTTCACATCAAAAGTATAAATATGTGCGAAACCAGGGTCTATGTCCCCTTGGTGTTTGCTGATACTTTTCCTTAGCCTTATAGGGAGTTAGGCATGCGCTTCAAGGGAAAGTTAGAGACTTTAATGCTCATTGTGGGTTGTGGAAGAGCCATTTGAAAAATAGGTAGGATTCTTCTCCCCACCCACCACTCTTACTTCCTTAGTTAGCATCTTAGGGCACACCAAGTGGGGAGTTAAATTAATCATTTAACAGGGAACATCAGTTGTGTTAGTAGTTCATAATTAGGGTTACGGTTCTGTCACGGAATCTGTGACTTCCAGAGACCTCCATGGCTTGAGCTTGCAGTGCCTGGGAGCTGCAGGGTCCCTCAGTTGCCTGTGATGGCTGGGAACTGTGAGGCCCGAGTTCCCAGCTGCGGCGGGTAGGAGAGGGAGTGCCCTAGCTCCCAGCTGCAGCCATTGGGACCGCTGCAGGCGGCTGGGGTGCCCCAGAGCTCCCAGACAGGTCCCCGGGGTGGTGTGGAGACCCTGCAGCTCCCCATCTTGACATACATAGTTTAAGTAAAAGTTATGGGCTTCCGTGAATTTTTTCTTTATTGCCCATGACCTGTGCATGATTTTTACTAAAAATATACATGACAAAATCTTTGCCTTATTCATAATGTGTATTTTGTACCTGCCAATTCCATATATGTGTCTGGCTATTCAGCCCTCTTTTCTTGAGTGCAGGGGTCTCTGGGCTGGGTCATGGCTTTGATTCCTTGTATATTGAAAAGTTGGCACCGTCCATTCATGTGCAAGCACAGTGTGAGGGAGGCTTTGGAGTTCAGAATGTGTATCTGAGTTTCTGAAACAGTTGCAGGGAGCTGAGGGGTCTATGGCAATAACTTCTATCTAGGACATCAGGTCCCTGTGGTGCGCCTTTGGGAATGCTAGAGTACTACTGGCTAGTTCAAAGATTGAACCTGCTGTGGTATTCTAAAGAAAGCAGGGTTGGGAACTGAATGGCAATGACTGGTCTGCACCTTTGATTCTTCAGGGACATCCCATTAAGTGCAGAAGAACTGCAGTTTGTCGTGGAAAAGGTCTTGAGGATGTTCTCTAAGTTAGACCTCCAAGAAATTCCTCCTCTGGTTTATCAACTGCTGCTGCTCTCTGCAAAGGTAAAACCCCAAAGGGAGCTGGTGAAGCTCTCCAAGCCAGAATTTGCATCTCGCCACTATAGCAGATATGGACTGTGTGCACATATGAGAGAGAAAATACGCAAAGTGAGCTATGGATTGAATCATGCAGGGGATCAAAATTTAGGTCTCAGCTGGATAGCTCACTCCCACGGCTGATATGGGGCAGGCTCTGCTGTGGGGGATAGGGAGATGGTGGAAAGCATCTCACTGTGGAGGGGATCATTCCCACTTCTCAACTGAAAGGAGGATGGCTGTGACATGGAGTCTTTGGAGAAGAAAACAGTGGGTACAGTTCCAAAATATAATAGGCAAGGTACCTATTAGTCTTCCTAGACATGGACCCCATCTCTCTGCTCACGGGATTGCCTGTTCTAGTATGTTCATGTTTCGCATAGTGTCACCTGCCTCTGCGTTGTGGTCTGGATCAACCTTAAAGGAGGTCTCATTTCTGTTCCAAGCAGCTGCTGCCAGTGAGGTACCTGCCATTTAGTTTGGACAGGGTGGCTGTTCCACTCCCCTACTTGTCGCTATTATTCCATGAATGACTCAATAAAAGAATGATCCATCCAGAGATAGTCTCTACCTGTATTGTGGGAGGCTGTTTGGATTCACTAGCTCAAGTCCAGAGTCTCAGTTACTGTTTTAGGGCTTTCCAGCTGCTCTGAATGGACTTGTCACTAAAAGGAACCATTCTAATGAAAAACCTTTTTTTTTGTAAGTGCTGAACAAAGGAGTATACAAACAATACCGTGATCAATTGCTCTACCCCAGAAATGCACTGCACAGGAACCCCACACAATGACTTAGCATGGGAAATTAAAAATATGATGAAACGAGCATTGCAAGGGGAAATCAGGGAAGCAGACTGCAGTTCCCTGGGGGCTGTGGTGTCTCAGGGTATTACAGAATGTGCAATAGATTTAATATAGTTTATGCTGCTTTGCTATGTCTTGCTTTCCAGGGCAGTAAGAAGACTGTTTTGGAAGGAATCATCACTTTTTTCAACCAGTTGGATAAAAGGCAAAAAGAAGAGCAGAGGAGTCCAGAGTAAGTCCTTTCCTGTCACTGTCTGTCTTTGCTGCCTGGGTATTTGTAACCCTCCCTGCCTTACCTGACACCCCTCTTGTACGAACTATGCCAAGTCCTGCACCAATGTGTCCTGTTCAGTGCTTTTGAGATGGTGTCCATCAATTACAACAGGGATTGTAACCTAGGGTTTTCTGCTGTGTCTGCCAGGTCAGTGGACCTTGAAGCTGCCACGGTGCCCCTAGACCAACTCCGTCATGTGGAAGGCACTATCATTCTTCATATTATCTCTGTTATCAACCTGGACCAGGATCTTGGCAGGGAACTAATCAAACTACTAAAGGTACAGCAAATGCAGAGCGTGCTGTTAGAGCTTTTGGGGGCACGAGAGAGAGGTTTTTAAACTAGAAGGTAGGTTTAGCAGGTTATCTTTATGCGGGATTTGAAATTGTTAATACCACTATGGCCGTCAAAAACATTATATATTGATTCAGTGCGTTTGGGGTAAGAGATTCCCCCACAACCCAGGTCAACTCTGCGGTAGCATAACACCAGTCTGGCCTAAACTAGCAATGATGGCTTCCTTGATGTTGCAAGAAGCTTCATTAAATCATAAATAACAAGCTCTTTGATTGTCCTGTCTCTTGATGTTTCCTAGGCTGAACAGCAAAGAGACCCTGGCAAGACCCTGTGTCCTTTCAGTGTGGCTCTTGTGCTCTCAGTGGCAATAAAACACAGATTTGAAGAACAGGTATCTTTTACTTATGTGTAACCTAAGGATTATTTTTGCATAAAGCTTCCTTGTCTGTGCGTTGCGCTCATGGGGTGTGTGTGTGCACATATTATGCTCCCTTTTTAGTATAGGTTCAAAAATGAACTCTTGGTAATAACAAAAGAAACAAATACTGTTGGATGGATTGGGAGTCATGCTTCCTGGCTCTTGAGCACTGGAGCATCCTTGTCATCAAGGAGAGGGGTTTATCCTCCCTTCTTGTGCCTCGCCTATTAACCACTGAAACCCGTTATGGCACAGCCTCCAGAGAGACCTCTCATCTAATAATATAATTACATGACGACATGAATGGGGGGAAAGGAGTGCAGTGGAGTGAGGATGACAGCAACTTAGCCTTCTGAAAACCAAAATGAATATGTCAAATGTAGGTGGTGTGTGACCGTACACTACCCTCCTGGCTCATGCATCTTGACTGCATCTGTGAGTAATGTGGGGAAAACCATCCTGGAGAAGGAATGTGTTGAGAGATGTTGGCAGAGCTGTGTAATCAGCTGGCACTGACACTTCCTATACTGTGCCTGCTCTAGATGGTTCTCTCACTTGGTGGTTACCTGTGGAAATGGCTCTGGACAGACTCCTCCTCACTCACACCATTTTTATGTTTCAGGTGTTTGACTTTCTGAAAATGTCAATTGTGAGAAGCTGCAAGGACCTGCAGTTCCTCCAGGGCTCAAAATTCCTGCAGGATTTGTTTCCTCAGCAGTATGATGTAGCGTCCATAATCCTGGAAGTGGTGGAAAACAGGTTTGCTTTTGGGAGCACACTACTCAGAGCTGAAAAGCTCTTGGGAGGGAGCAGGGTCTTAGTTAGAATCCCATCACATTTCTATCTAGGCCATTACTGAAAACTGATTTCAAACCCCAAACCTTAGTTCATAGCTTTATATAAGAGAACTTTGAAAAAATATACATTTGTACAGATGTCTCCTAAGTTTCAGCCAGCTGTGATGCAGAGTGGCTGAATTATAAATCACTAACCACCAACTTCCTACTGGGAATGGTAGCTGACCATATGCAGTAATGCTACCTGCTGTAGTGTCAATGCTTTCTGGACAGTGAATGAGGGATGATCGTCTGTTAGCTTCCCACCCCATCATCTTTACCCCTTTAAACACCTCATCTATGGCTCCAGGACTTGCCATCAGTCAGCACAATTTCTGAATCTGATGTGGACAGCATAGTTCAAAGTACTGAAAGTTCCCTCAGGAATTGTAGGTTTTCTGTCTCCCCTTTGCTGGTTGGGGGACCCGGGAGTGAAGAGTCCTGTGGAGGCGTTCCTTACACTGAGAGTTAAGCATGCTTGTTTCACACAACTCCCAACCTACATTGGGCCCCTGAGTGACCATGGAAGATTTTATTATCTGAATGTTGCAGCTTGAGCCTTTCCCTTTATTAAGTTGCTTTTTTTCCTTGCTCTGTTTAACATTTTCCTCCAGTGCTTTTGGCTGGGACCATGTTACTCAAGGGCTAGTGAATCTTGGTTTCACCTTAATGGAATCATACGAGCCAAAAAAGGTCCTAGGAAAAGCTGCTGAAACGAGTTATGGTCTTTGCAAGATGCCAGCCCAACAGGCATGCAGGCTGGGAGCTAATATCCTGCTGGAAACCTTTAAGGTAGGATGAGGTTTAGGATAACATGATATGTTCTTCTGAGGATACTCTGTTCTTGCCCCTACTCTCTTGTCAACTTTTTATGAGATTTTGTTCATCTCCATCATCAGGGGAACTGAAGGGAAGATTTGGGGGGTGGGAGAGAATCCATGTCAGAGATGGGAGTAGAACCTAGGCCTCGACTCCCAGCTCTTTGCTTTAACCTCTAGACTATCATCCACCAATTGGTAGTACTCACTCCACTCCTACGTTTTCTTTTAATTGACCCAGATTCTATCCTGGTTCAGTCTGTGTTAAGCTAGACCAGGAATTGGCAACCTTTGGCACATGGCCTGTCAGGGAAAGCCCCTGGTGGGATAGGCCGGTTTGTTTACCTGCCACGTCTGCAGGTTCGGCCAATTAGGCGCCACTTCCCGCAGCCCCCATTGGCCTGGATCAGTGAACCGAGGTCAGTTGGAGCTGTGATTGGCCAAACCTGCAGATGTGGCCGGTAAATGAACCAACCTGGCCTGCCATGGGCTTACCCTAACGGGCCGCGTGCCAAAGGTTGCCGATCTAGCCAAAGGTAACTGCTAGGGACAGCTCAGACGTTACCCTTCAAACTTGGACATTAATGGACAATGACCGACCACCTGAAATCACATGAAAATCTCAGTTTAATGTTTTCTTTTTTCCTTTCCCCTTTTAGGTCCATGAGCCAATCAGAAGTGCAATTCTGGAGCAGGTCTTGAATAGAGTCATCACAAAGGCAGCTTCTCCCATCAACCACTTCATAGGTAATACAAATGAGAGAGGGAATGGTATGTGGCTCTCAGAAATCATATTAATTTTTTTTTTTTTTGTAGAGGAAACTCCTGATCAGATGACCTGAGGGTCAGGAGTATCAGGTGTCTCAAGTCCATGTGTCTGAAGTCCATGCAATTCAAAATGCATCTCACTACAGAGGCAGAACACTGTAATGTGATAGTTCATCCCAGAGCCGTGGTTGTCCATCCTTCTAGAAATGCAAACACCCTATACAGCATGCACTTTAATCCCCTATCACTACAGTACCTAACCACTATGTAGGGACCAGTCCAGAACGGACCATTTGTTCTCTGCCTTCCTCTTTGATTTCATTATTGGTATCTGTCTTTGGACGCGCTGTCAGGTTTTCTTCTGCTGTGATTCTTTGGGGAATGCTTTAGTGAATAGGCGAGTCTTGCAGCGTGACCTGAAACTGTCAAGAATTAGATTTCATATGATCTCCATTGGGAAGATGCCCTTGAGCCTACTGCTGAGAAGGCTCTCCAGCTAGCTCCTGGGTACACCCTGATAAGGTGGCCCCTATACCTGGGCTGTGTGCATATGGCACCCTGTATCCTGGTAGAAGACTGGATTAACAATATGATCATCCCAAATGGAACCTTTCCAGGTAACGGGGAGGCTGTGGATTTTCTCTTGGACTCATTGACCCCATAGAAAGAAACTGAATTCCTCTCTCCCATACCGTACTTTTTAGTGTGGACACCGCTTTGCCCTTGGTAGCAGCTGCTCCTCTTACAATCTTGTTTTTCAGATTTGCTGTCTAATATCGTTGTGTCTGCTCCACTCGTCCTTCAGAATTCGTCCTCCAAAGTCACTGAGGCCTTTGACAATTTGTCCTTTCTGCCTCTTGACATGGTGCAAGGGCTACTCAAGGCCGTACAGGTAAAGCTTCGCATTTCCCTACGAATAAATATGTTAGAGCTTGGCTGCAGCCGTAGCTGCATGCCACAGTTGTAGGTGGGACCCAATAACCTTCCTCATCTGCACATATATTTGTTAAAGTGCCTCTAGTCCTCTGCTGTAGCTGGCAGGCTATTCAGTGTAGCATGGTGCCTCTGTTGAACTAATGCCCCTTAGTTGAAAGCTCCCCTCTTGAACTATAGTGTCCCTTAGTAGAAAGCACAGCCAAGGACTCTGCCTCCTAGGACCTCTCATCTGGAAGATGGAAGGGGCCCAGATACCAGCACAGAATAGAAACAGCTGGGAATGGCCCACAGAGTCACCTTCTTCCCAGTTCTATTCTAATATAATGTTTTTCTGTGCTGGGGTATTGTCTTAGTGGTAGAACTGCCACCTGCTTAGCCCCCAGTACTCCATTCTGAGGGCCACAGATTTCTCCCCCAATCCTCATGCTCCTTTCTCAACAGCAGGCCAGGATGTCTTGCTGTTGCCAGTGCATCTCTTTTTCTTTCATGTTTTAAAACTCTCTTTCGGCGTCCTTTAGTACTGACGAAAGTGTGGAAAACTGGCATAAAGATAGGAGTGCACGTGCCCATGCACTCTCACACTCAGCTTGGTTTGCCTTATTTCTGCTCTGTCTAACAGATCCCTTCTCTTCCAGCCGCTCCTCAAAGTCAGCATGTCAGTGAGGGACTCCCTCATACTCGTTCTCCGAAAAGCTATCTTTTCCAGGTAAGATGGGATCTGTGTTCTTTGAAAAGGTGTTTTAAGTTATTGTTCAGCTCTGGATTGGAAGTGGTTCTTTTTTCTTGGTTTAACAATCACCTTTTACTTATGGAGACCCCACCACCCCATCTTCAGTACTGTAACACGGTCACAATACCACCCTCTGGATTGAGAACTCCACAGTTCTAACTGGAGGCGCCTTGACCCTGAGCCTATCAATTCAGAAAACCAGATGGAGGCTCAAGGCAAGGAGATCAACTGAAAACAAACTCCACTATTATGTGTCTGCATAGCCACACACCTGAGCACACCAGTGCCATGGGGAGCTCAAAGTGAACGGATGACTAGAAACTTCGAGCTGCCATAGTACGGCTGGCCCTTTTTTGAAATAATAGAAAGATCTGCTGTGTGCAAAGTTCTGGATGATTTGCCTTGCTGTCTCCAGTGCATTAGGAGCCGCTGTGGAGTTGCTTGTTAGTGTCTGTTTAGTTACAGATGCAAAAGTCCACATGTTGTCACGGCCATCTTTAGGTCGATTCCCTCGAATTGGACCCCATGCCTAAGAGGCCCCCGCACCCTAAAGAAGGAGGCCTAACTTAGGAGCCTTTTTAATTTTTACTCACCTAGCGGTGGTCTGAGTCTTCGGTGGCACTTCGGCAATGCGCCCTTCACTCGCTCCGGGGATCTTCGGCGGCATTTCAGCAACGGGTCCTTCAGTGCCACGGAAGACCCGAAGCGAGTGAAGGACATGCTGCTGAAGTGCCGCCAAAGACCCAGACCGCCGCTGGGTATTCGAATCAGGCCGCACACTTCCTAAAGCTGGCTCTGCATGTTGTTTAAAGCAGGCAGCCTGACCCTGATGAAAGACTTGGGGTATCACCTAGATGTGTGTAGAGTAAAGATCTTGCTTTCCGTGGGACTCACCCAGCACAGAAAGATACAGCTCTGCCAGAGGGAAAGAGAAGAGGTGAGAGATGTGAGAGAACCTCCTCTCTATCTCCACTGCGAACATGCAGCTTTCTTTGCTGCCTGGCTCTCATTCCAGTTTCCACAGCCATTTAAGTAGCAGATCTGTGCCCAGCGTTCTCCTTTGCTATGTACATTCGGGGGGACAGAAAAGAGGTCAGTGTTATAAGACTGGAGAGCTCAGGAAAAACACACTGAATTGCCAAGCTGTTAATTCCTTGGGGCATCAGATGCTCCCTTGGGGCATGCAGCATTGCTTTAATTTTTTTTTTAACCACTTTTTGGCCCTTCGTGTGTGTCAGAAAATTGCATGAACTACTCAGAATAATCTTGAAGCTGAGCTGGTCTCTAAATTTTCTTAACTCCTTCTGCCCCTCCTCATGCTTCTCTGTTTTTTCCCCAACTCATAGGCAGCTAGATGCTCGGAAAGCTGCAGTTGCTGGATTTTTGCTGCTGTTGAAGAATTTTAAAGTTCTGGGCAGCTTGGCTTTTTCCCAGTGCAGCCAGGCCATCGGTGCTAGTCAGGTGAGTGCTGCTTCTGCAAGCCTCTTGAACAGATACATGCCACAGTCCCATGGAAATGGACATTGATTATAATAGGTATTCAGAGTGAAGTGTTTGTCCCAACATAGAAGCCATTCCAGCTAGTGTTAGCAGCTAGAACGGAACGTTTGTAACCCAGTGAGAAAGGAAAGAGTGGACCAGGTGTACATGCCCCTTAGAGCTGCTGACCTTACAGTGTCCAGGCCAAAGTGACCATCCATTCAAGTGGAGCATTCATGCTGCAAGGGTTACCCCAGTGAGAATGGTACAGAAAACCCAATAATATGTGGATGATTTTCTCTTTTGGGGAGTGAGGCTGGATGCTAAATGTTTGGTCTGAGTTCCTTGGCTGAAAGGACAGATTTGTCTCCCTTTGTGATCCAGTTCTTGCATAGTGGTAAATGGGAAGTAGAATCCATATGCCTTCACTAATGTGCTCTCTTTCAGGTCCAGGCAGACATTCACGCCTGCTACAACTCTGCAGCTAATGAGGCCTTTTGCCTTGAAATCCTGGGCAGCCTGAGACGATGCTTGAGTCAGCAGGCTGATGTCCGACTTATGTTATACGAGGTAAATTGGCTTTCTGCAATGTCTTCATAAATCACCAGTTTGCTCTTAAGTAGCTGGTTCTAATCCAGCCCAGGTCAATAATGACTGAATGTTGTAACCATCAGCTGGATGTTTGGAGGCCTGTGGGAAATGGATTCCAGGTCCCAGCTGAGTTCCTCCTGGGACGTTGACATTCCAGGGACTCTAATTTGTTTTAACTCTTTTGTTTTTCACTATTTTGAATCTACATAAGCCTCCCAAAGGCTTTTGATTATCACCTGTCCTTGGTGTATATCTTGGTAGTAAAATGTAGTGTGTCTGGCCTGGCCAGTGCTCTGCTTGCCATATTGGGGACCTGGGGTTTGATTCCCAGTCTCTCCTGCTCTGAGGAGGGCTTGGTGAACTGAAGGGACAGCTTGCTTGGCTCCTGGAGGGGCCTCACAGTGATGCCTTGTTCTGATTATGCAGCAACTTTGACAGGCTCCGATGAGAGCCTTGGCAGGCGGTGTAAGGAGAATCTCTTCAGGCCTCCTGCAGGGGTCCTGAGGATTCTACCATCCTTTCCCTTCATCTCTGTGCTTTCTCTAGGTGACAGGCAACTATTTATTTGTCTCTGCCTTGTGGCCCTTTTGGGACTGACCAAGCTGTATGTGTGATGGGTCTAATATGAAGAGCTATTTTCAGGTGCAAGTCTGACTCCAGAGGCACCTATGATATATCTGATTTGGGGAAAGGGGCTTCTGGGAAACTGTCTATAGATCAGAGTAAGCGTTCTTGCTTCTGTCCTTGGGTTTGGGCGGATTGATTTTTGGCGAGTTAGTGTGCGTATTGGAATGTGTCTGTCTGTGTGCTAACAGGACATGCAGGTACTTTGCTCTTCCACTGAAGTTTCACAGTCTAAAGAATTATTGCCTCCTATGGATTTCCCTCTGGAATATATTTTATCTGGAGCAGATTTCACTAATATAGGTTGAAATTTAGGATAGTGCCACTTAATGCTCTAACACTGAAAGTCAGACTTGGGGCTTGATGCCACCCGTACTAAAGGGATACAACTTGGGTGTGGACTCCATTTAAGACATCTGTATCTTCTTCCTGTGCTATCTCACTTTGCCAGTATGTCACTTTTTACTGAGCACAACTTTATTCGCTCCCAATTCCAGTGCCAAAGAGTTAAGTTCACCGTTGTCTTGCAGCTCAAAATTAGGTATGTGGATTGTTTCCTCCTCATAGTAATCTTGGCTAATTTGTGCCTCTCTTCCCTACCTTCAGGGTTTTTATGATGTCCTCCGCAGGAACTCTCAGCTGAGTAACTCCATAATGGAAACACTGCTGTCTCAGGTAAAGTACATTCATGGAGCAATAGAAAGATGGCAGGGGAGGAAATCTAGGCTCCAGGAATTCCAAGACTGTACACAGCAAAATGACTGTCCACCAACACCTGCTTACATAATAGTCATTGCTATCCTCCCATGGAGGAGGGCTCTCCATAGGATTAACTCTTCTTAATTCTGTCACACGTGTCACTGTCGCATCTTCCCCGCCAATTGGGCAGGCAGTGCTTTCTCTGAGACGTGTCTACACGTCTTCTCTTTCATGATCTGGAGAGGTCACGGCTGACTATTTCCAGCACTCCCAGCCCTGCCAGTACACAGATTGAGGCTAGACCAAGAATTGAAGCTGAGCAGTTGCAAGGCAGTAGGGGCCTGTCAATGGGAGCCTGATGCTACAGACTTTTTTCTCTTACCCTGGTGTATGGCCTCCCAGGGGCACAACTCTGTCCCTCTCTTCTGTGACTTCAGCACTGCTCCTAGTTTGCCTGTTCCCTTGTGGCTTGCTAAACAATCTAAAATTATTAGGCTGGATTTTCAGCTATGGCCTCTCATTTTTCGGGCTCAATATCTCACTTGTAATGAATTGTGGACACTACTGTTAGCGCTTAAACAACTAACAACCTCTCTGCACCACCCTAGTTAGGTAGCTGATGTGTGATTGACTGTGCCTGTAGTTCATTGTAGGTGCAGAATTACAGGAGCAATTATTTACATCCACTGATGCAGGAGTGGGTGATGTTGCAAACCTTTCTAGTCATTATCTGTCAGCTTTGAAGAGGTAAAATGCTAGTGTTGTTGGCTGTAGGTAACCAAGGGAACAGTGAGTGCCCTTTAAACATAGCTACAACAAGATTACATAAATCAACCCCATTTGTGGTCTTTGCTCTCAGAGGATTAAAGTTCAGTCCTAGTTCAGGGATGTATGAGCTGCCGAGGAGGGGGCCTCTAATGAATGGTATGACAGGTGCATGTTCTCTTGATTGCTCAGTTACTTACATGGTCCCCATTTCCATGTAACTGAGTCCCTCACGGTCCTTAATGTGAGGTATAGACATACTTGTCCTTAATTTTACAGATGGGGAACTGAGAAACATAGAGACTAAGTGACCAGATATTTTTTTTATTTCTTGTTTTTTTGGCAGATAAAGCGATATTATGAGCCAGAACCAGACCTGCTTCCCCCACTGAAACTTGAGGGATGTATTGTGGCTCAAGGAGATCAAATCTTTCTGCAGGAACCACTGGTAAGAGAGAGAGACAGTGTATTCCACTCTTTAACGCTCACTCATTCCATTGGCTTTTAGGTTTGCAGTTGACTGACTCAGGTCACTCCCTCTTTCTCATTAAGCTCAGCCCCTGCAGGCTTGGAGAGTTGGAGACCAGAACTGGAAACTGAATCCAGTTCTGCAGTGAACTTGGGCAGGTGACTTCACTTCTGCCTCAGCTTTCCCACCAGTAAAATGGGGATAATATCCATGATGTTATGATGCTTGCTTCAGTAATGTTTCTAAAGTGCTTTGATAGCCCTGGATGGAAGGAGCCATAGAAATAATGTGGTTCTGCAGCTGTTATCCTCTGCGGAGCCAGTCCCATTCTTATTTCCTGCAGCTTAGCACCAAGTAGTACAGAAGTACAGGAAAGGAGTCTGTCTCTTCTCTTCTGATCTCGCTTCCTCAGCATGCATTTCCTTCAATCGTTCCTTCCTAATCTGAGGACAGATTGGAGATCTCCAAAGATTCACAGGGTTTCAAAGGGGCCAAATTCAAATCCAGCCCTTAGCTTTTTTTCCTGAAGAACCTTTTCCATGCTGAGGGAGGTGTGACTGAGAAGAGACCAGAAGCCTCAGAAATGGTGAAGAAACCCCGTTGAAATCTATTGTTTACACTCTCATCTAATATCCCTTAAATAATTCAGATATAGGTTGAACAGCAAGCTAGGTGACAGTGAAGCAGCTATGATGTAGGACGGCAGGTAATGAGGTAGGTGAGCTGAGAACTTGCACTGAGGTATCCTCTGTTGGAATTCAGAGAATACTGCATTGTTAGAAGTTCAGAGGTGGGGTTACGGGACCACAGCACTTTGAGCGTCTGTT
Source organism: Chelonoidis abingdonii (assembly GCF_003597395.2). Classification (NCBI taxonomy): domain Eukaryota; kingdom Metazoa; phylum Chordata; order Testudines; family Testudinidae; genus Chelonoidis; species Chelonoidis abingdonii. Next base: position 71,068,170 of record NC_133777.1, on the reverse strand, counting down.
TTAAAGTCAGATCCCCATAAGTTATGAACTTCTGGATCATGTTGTTGTGGCTTTTCTGCCTCTGGCTATAGTGGTCCAGCCTGTTGCTGTGGAGAGTCCTGTTCCGTTGCACCAGTCTTCCTTTCTCCAGCTAGAAGGTTTGAAATGATCTCACTGGCTAAGCCCTTGTTAGCACAGTGAATTATAATATCCTGTGTGATTGCTTTCTTCAGGCCCATCTGCTCAGCTGTATCCAG